>NC_056729.1:38195653-38368153 GCF_019279795.1 Protopterus annectens | reverse complement strand
ATACAAAAACATATGTATAAGTCACTTTTTATAATCTACATGTTCTAAGTATATATTTTTTTAGTTTCAACAATTGCTTTTAACACTTATCACACAGTTCTTTACCTTGACACCACATTTTTGTTCTAACACTATTGGCCTACACAGCATTATCTCCAGGATTTAATAAAACCCGTGTAGGCACCATGTAGAGCCTAAAAGAAATGTATCCATGTACACAGCCACGGTTCCCCCTCAGCTCCGCGCCATGTATATTAATGATGGTGCACTGCCAAGGGCGATCATGGGAACAGGGTTATTGAATCAGTGTAGGGAGAAATGTAGAGGCTACCCGTGGTTGTGGATGGCCTTTACTGCTCCCCATTACTGTTGAAATGCTGTGAACTGGGTCAAATGTGTAATATTTTATTTTAATTCTTTTTTTTTCCATTTTTTGCATGTTTGTGTGGCTCGGAGTGCAGCAATGTCAAGCTGTGCTCATATATAAACACCTGACACCTGCCAGACATCTAAAAATAGAAACTAGATGTCATTAATTATAAAAATTACTTATTTTTCTTACTTTAAGTGTTTTTGGTTTTTTTTCTTCCTTTAAATTGTTGTTTGTGTGGCCCTGAGCAGGGCAGAGCTGAGCGGAACTCATACATACATAGCTGACAGTTGCTAGACATCTAAAAATAGAAACTGGATGTAATTCATTATTTTTGTCTGGGTCTATTTAAGCATGTTTGAGCGGTGCACAGTTGTGTTTAGCAACACTAACAGATAGCCCAGTAGTGTATGTGAAGTTATACTAGTTTTCATAATACCCAACTAGCTAAATGGGTAGAGATACAGCCTAATGTTTAGTAGGTCATGGGTTTGAGTCTGTAGCAGTGATGAGATGTCTATAATTTAATTTATTATATATGTTTAATTTTAAAAACAAATTTGTGAAATATGGCACTGCTGTACTGGGATGAACACTGCTTAAACACGCTAACGGCTACTTTTGTATACGCAGTGCTAAGCTGAGCTAAACCCCCAGCTGTGTGAGCTTTCGCACTGCTTAGCTGGTTTGCATGTTACTAAGCAACACAGCACTTTTTGAATGTTGCTCAATGACATTTATGGGTGGAAAAACAATCTATATTAGGTGCAATAGGTGGGAATTCTGCAACAGTCTTTGGAGTCTGATTAAATGGTGATATGGCAGGCAGTGCTGGTAAAGGTGTGCACTTTTGGGTGCGGAGATGGGATGCTAAAGAGTCCAGGGTCTTTGTTGGGCTCCTGGTAAAAAATCATGAATCCGGGCTGCTGCAGGGTGGTTTCCAGGGCTCGGAATGTAAGGCAGAGGCCTGGAACCAGTTGGCCAGGGAACTCACCAGTGTTACTGGTATCCCCCACATCAGTGAGCAGTGTTATCACCATTATGATGACCTAAAGAGGAGAAAGAGGGGATCCTTAGACACCTAGGTCCAAGTAGGTACAGCTAGTACACCACTAGAAAGCCAAAGACATAATAATGGATGTAAGTGAGGCCTGTTATAGCAGGTAACTATGCCCTTCAACAGCAACATGCTAAGCCATTAATGGCAAAATACATGTTAGACTGGGACCCTGGGGCACAAGTACATCCATATATAAAGCCATGCATATACTGATGGATGTAGAAAATGTATGTCATAGCCTGTATGTGTGTGTTCACATATATATATTGAAAATACACCTGCTTCAGCAGTGACTCAGACTCAGTAGCTCAGTCTGTTAATTGCCTTGCAAATTGTACATTTTGCCACACACAGTGTTGGGTTCAAATTCAGTGGTATGTAGAAGTGAATTTACAGTATTGTGAAAGCAACAATTAATGACTGAATCATGCACTCTTTCAGGGGCGGTTCATGCTATAGGACTGCAGGACTGTAGCCCCCCCCCACCTGTAGAAGGAAAGAAGAAAAGCAATAAAAAAATGAAATACAAAATAAAAAATAAATTGCGAGTCCAGGAACTCCATGCATGCTTGCTTGGAGTTCCTGGTACACACAGAACTACTACAGACTGCTGTGTTAGGCAGTCTGGATAGGGGAGAAAGGCATTTCTGCCCTGCAGCCCAGACGTCTGTGAGGTGATGGCCACACAGAACAGAAGGACACTAGACTGCATTGCCCGCAGGCTGGAGCCTGCAGCCTACTCTCCCAGAGCCAGGACACCAGCCATTAGTTTGCGTGAGCAGTTTAAGGAAAAGGAAACTAGCCATTGATTCTGCTGCTGTGACCAGCTTAAGGTGTGTGTTTGTGTGTGTGTGTGTGTGTGTGTGTGTGTGTGTGTGTGTGTGTGTGTGTGTGTGTGTGTGTGTGTGTGTGTGTGTAATGCCCCAGTTGCTATATACTGGTGGCTAGAGAACACATGGTGCACATGGTGATGGGTAGAGAATACTCAGGCTTGAGCCCTGTACCTTGGGTGCAGGTGGCAAGGGCCTGAATTCCCTACCCACCACCATTTGTAAAAAGTTTGCAGATTTTTGCCTAATATTTGTACTGTTCCTCATAAAATCTATGGTTTCTGTATGTTTGTTTTAACTTGCAAAGTCAGTAGTGCAGTAGTGCACTGGTAACATTTTTGCCTAACAGTTACAGGTTTTCTGCTTTGATTCTTGGCTGTGGTGTTTTCTGTGTGGAGCCTGCATGTCCTCCCATCTTGCAAAGACATGTGGCTGGAGTGTTTGTCCCTGCTCTGCTGAAAATTGGCTTTTGTTCCAAGTCAGACTTTCCTGGTTAACAAATGTTAAATAAAAATAGCAGGCGTTTGAATTTCAGATTTCATATTCTTTGGAAAGTACACAGTAACACAAAACCTTTTATTCTAGCAATTTTCTAAGTTTATAACATGGATATTTGAAATTTGTCCCTATTTTTGGGACTGTATTCCCCCATTATTGGCTTTGTCCAGGTTTTATGTGCTAAGGTTGAGAGCTATGGTGAGAACTGAATTCATTGAATATGTTTGGGGGCTGTATTCCCCCATTATTGGCTTTGTCCACGTGTTTTTTGCTATGAGGTTGAGAGCTATGGTGAGAACTGAATTCACTAAATGGTAGCCATTTAAGTTTCAGTCTTCCTCTCTTTCACAAAACAGCTGATTTGGCATAGTGGTATGTTGCTCTGACAGTTTTGCACAGGGTCCCCTGGGTTCAAGACTTGGCAGTGAAATGTATGGTGATAACACAGCGTTTTGTTCTAGCAACTTTCCAACATTATACAAGCAATGTTTAAAATATGTCCCTGGTTTTTGGGCTTTTGTCGCTCCCCCCCCCAATAAATTTTGACTTTTTCCAGATTTCTTGCGCTGCAACATTCAAAGATACAGCTGAGTGTCAAGTAGATTTTACAAGGAGCTGAGAGCTGCAGAGGAACAAAAGTTTAGTGCTGCTTATGCTGAGTCCGCTTGCATTGTTAATAGCACAACAGGTAGTTTACTTGCTTTTGATGCAGAAGGATGTGGGTTCTACTCCCACAGTAGGTAGACGCATTGCTGATACTGTACTACCTTGTAAAGGGGTTGGATGCTACAGTCATTTTTGGTGAAGATACCTAGTAACTATGAACCTGTTATCAGTTTGCCATCCATTCCCTATTGCGATATTACTAGCTTATCATTTTTTTAATGCAACATAGGCAATTTATTCCTCAAGGGCAACAGGCACTTTATTTGTAGATGAAACAATGGTATATAACGTTGTTTGCTAGCAGCAACCTCTTCATTAGTTACAGATTTCTTTAATGTGGAATTATTTAGATGGATTTTACTTCTAAAGAGATTGTGCATATTTACTAATACTGGTGGACTGTAGAAGTTTGAGTAGAATTTTATGATGGAAATGTTCTGAATTGGGCGGTTTTGTCATTATTAGTGCATGCATTTTGTTTCATTGTTTACTGTAAAAATGTTCAAAACAATAAATTTAAAATGCCGTCTAACTGTACTGTATTGTACAAGGAATATAATTTAATACAATCAGGAAGGTGTGTGAAAGAGCATGTGTATGTTTCATGTTCAAGGGACCTATGACTTGAAAACAGCCCAAAGTTAATCTTTATCTGCCACTGGCAAAATGTATTTTCTTTGAATGTGGGTTTCAATGCTGTTTCAATGAATATGAGTTTCAAGGGCAGAGAAGTTTTAATGCTAAGTCTATTTTCATTGTGACACTGCATTGCTTTGTTTAGCAGATATCTATTAGGGTTTGTGCTGTAAAATGCAAAATACAACTTTCAAATGAAATCCAAATCATCGCAGAAGTTAAGCAGTATGCACATTACAGTGTTTATGGTAAATAGAGCAAAATAACCAAGGAATGGGACATTGGAATGGCTGCAAGGGGTGACTCCATTTGACCATGAGTTTGTGAGGAGGGAAGGGCAGCAAACTCAGACAGCCCCGGCTGAACTATACCTCTCAACTGGCCAGATTTTTGCAGAATGAATAGATTTTTGCTTCTTATTTTTGGTTTGCTCCTCATAAAATTTGTGGTTTTCTGGCAAATCATTTAGGAATGAAGTCACTAAATAATGACAGACATTGAGTTTCGGACATCATAACCTTCAGAAAAATGCATGCTAAAGCAAGACCTGTTATTCTATCAACTGCCTTAAATTTATACAAGAGCAATTTTTAGTACTGTTTGTATGTTCCCCCAATATATTTAGCCTTGTCCAGATTTCCTGCATTAGGAAGTTGAGAGGTATGTGCAAATAAATCACTTTATAGAATTAGGAATATCCAAACCTCTCAACTGTCCTCGATTTTGGCTCAAAATGTTGCTCTCCCCCTAATAATCCCTCCACAAAATGTTAGTTTTGGAAGAAAACGTGGAGGGTTTACAATTATAAATAATTGTAATGATCAGAGTTATAGTTTGCTTTTATTTCAGAAATGCATGTAGATGCTCTTATTTTGTCAGCTGCTCAAGTTAGCAGTACTAATATTAAAAATGTGTCCCTTCTTTGACAGGTTCCCAGCTGTATTGTGTGGCAATTTTATATTTTTGCATCACATTTTTGGTCTGTTTTTCATAAAATTGTGGTTTTCTGGCAAATTAGTGGCAAATCATTAAAGATTGAAGTTAGAAAATAATGGCAGACATTTCAGTTGCATATTTCATATCCTTCAGAAAATTCATACTAATTCAAGACCTACTACTATTCTATTATTTTTCTAAGTTTATAAGAGCAATATTTAAAAATTGTCCTTATTTTTGGGCCTGTGGCCCACTTCTATGTATGGCTTTATCCAGATATCTTGCTCTGAGTTTACGAGGTATGAGTGTCAGAGCCATCACCGTCAACCAGAGAAATTTCAAATTGAGACATACTTATTGCACCCCACTCCCCATTGTAGTGGCTCTGTATGTGTCTAAGCAAGGCAAGGAGCAGTTATGCAGTTAAGTGTGCAGAGTATTCCCCCATCTAAGGTAGACCACAAGTACGACCGTGTCTTTTCATCTGTCCTTGATTTTGCAGAATGTCCTGGTTTTCTGTCATATTTTTATACTGTTGATTTATGCTTCTTATTATTCAGAAAATGCATGCTGTCGCAGTGCCCTGTTGCTCTGTGTTTAAGTAGCAATGCTTTAATGACCATCAGGTAAGCTTGTCGGAGATTGTAAGATGCAAGTAAGCTTTAATAAGCATACTGTTAAAGAATTACCAACATTGAAAGCCTTTTCATTGTTACCATGCAGAGAATATTTACATAACTAGATAATGTATAAGCCTTATGTATTGAAATGCATATGACAGTATTTGTAATAAAGGACAGGATTACAGTATTTTCAGAAGCTCATTACATTTGTTGGAAACTTGCAGTCATCTTGCAGGCTTTACCCATAAACTAAACAGAATGCCAATCTAACATGTGTAGTCCATAACTTGTGCAGTAATCCTTTAAGCAATTTATCTTGAGCTTGTTTCTTGTTTGCTATTCATTTTTTACTTTGATCATGTCTTCCCCATGAAACAAGTAGATAGTTGTTGTCAGGCAGCAGGTCTTTTTTGGATAATAAACATTTTTACAAGGGGGGGTATCACAAAGATTGCTACTTTCAGCATGTTACTTGGTCATTTTATAAAGCTGAATATAAATTATAATTAGAACTGCAGTGCAAGGAGAAGTGGCTTGAGTTGAGGGATGCTTGTTTTTTTTATACTTGATTTTGACTGGCATTCCGGTAATGCATTTAAAAAGTAATTTATTTTTTCATGCCTCACAACCTTTGTGTTTCCATGTAGATATTTAAGTAATTTGTCATGTAGCCAATGCATTGAAATATTTTTTCTTCTACACTTCATTTTGTCTTGATTGGACTCTCATAATGATGTTTTGGCACCCAGGGCAGCGTATTTAATTAAAGTTCCAGTTGTTGTGGTTTTGAGAATAGCTCCACCCCTTTCTATGTGACCACACCCCCTTCCCATTGGCCCCACCCATTCAGCTGTCTCCTGCAGCCCTCTTTAATTAGAAGTCACCAGCCACCACTGCACTCTTTATCCACACAGTGCATTTCAAATAACATGTCTGCTTTTCATTGAAGGAGGTCAAAGGCCTGCAGGTAGGAACACACTTCAGAAATCCCTATAGCAAAACTATATGTGTATAAAATGTCATGTCATGCATTAACATGCATTCACATAGAATGTCAATGCAGGTACTGCAAATGAGGGCCACTGATATCAGAGTGTACTACACAATCTTTCTAAAGTCACTGTGTAGATTATCACAGCTGTACAGCTAACATACACATTGGAAGTCCCTGCTGGTAACAAGGCATGTCCTCATACACATTGCAAATTACTACCAGACTGTAACACTTGACCTGGCAGTTTCCCAAATGGTGGACATATATTTATACCCATCTTACCCAAGGACACACCAAACATGTTCTCTAGTACTCTGCTACTCTGTCTAACATACTTACCTTAAACACATGCCTTATATGGAGTGGAAAGGGTAGCCTCACTCTGGCTCTGCCTGTACACCAAGGCTGATACAGCTCCCACAGTTACTCCTACAGGTTGATGTCCTCCAAAGTGCTCACATTCTCTGCCTAGGTTTATTACCAACAGCAGCAGCTGCAGCCTGTAGCACACACACATCTCTATGGTAAGGTTTTTGTTACAGACCTACCCTCTGCGATGATGTAGTCTCCTCAACCCAGTAATGTCCAGCACAACATATCAGAAAAGAGCCCTAATCTACACAAAAGCCATATATACTGTATAGTGGTTGCATATTATTGGCTGATGATAGTACAAATCTGCTGTGTTAGATGCAATTAGCATTTCAGACCCACAGATTGGTTTAGAGGCAATCACATGGTGATGAAAAGCATGCTTAAAAGGCAAGCAGCTGGCTATGGGGATCCAGTCTGTATGAGATTTTCCTCACACAGCGCATGCCTTTGTGAAACCTTTACTATTACCACATAGCAACAGAGGAGTACTGCACTACATCAGGTATGTAAATGATTTTGTGTACAATAGGATGCAGATGGGTGAATAGACATACGGGGAATAGGGAATACAGCATTAAGCCTGTCACAGACCTGTGATAATGACATGTCATTGAACTCCTGCTGTCTTACACCTACACAGGATGTACTATACATCAAGGGTGCATTGTCTGTTGTCATTGTGGCACACTGGTCTCATTGTATTGTCCCTTTGTAGTGGTTATAATAGCACACTGCTAATTGTCTGGCACTGTTCCTATGACATATTATCAGGGAGATGCCATAGGGAACACACCACAGTAGACTCGAGTATTGGCTGTATGATCATACACAAATATCTGTTATGGCACACACAGGAATACCTGACTATTGCTACTATCTCAATTGTATCCACACACTTAACACTGCAGAGTATGAAATGTGTGAGGAAGCAGTGGATAGTGCCAGCTATGTTGTCCTTGCAGTATCTCTGCATAGTGTACTTCTATGTATGCGATCCTGTAATGTGTTCCCCTTTTTTCTCTTTCAGGAATCATGTATCATTGACTCCATGCACCCTTCTCTGATGTGTAAAATGAAATTATACTGGAAGGCTAAGGCAACATCATCACCTCCTACTGTCCGAGGGGGAGGCAAAACAGGGAACAGTGGGCTGCACTGTGGGCAGACCTTGTCCGTGATGTGAATGGCATGGGCCATCAGGGCAGGACATATGAGCAGGTTCAACACTGTGCAATGGACATTATCAATGCTGCATGATGAAGGGCAGCAGATGAAGCCAGGGATCATCCCATCACCGGTGGAGGGCCTGCAGTGGAACAACCACTCATGGCCAGTGAGGAATTCCTGGCAAACCTAGACACACACACAACAGGTCCCAAGCATCCATCTCACCATACATCGTAGAGGTGGGTGTCACAGTTTCCATAGCAGATAAGCATAGAGGTAGGCTTACTGTGATCAGCACTGTAATACTGTAGCAGTCAGTATGTTAGGCTGTATATATATGTTTAGGTGAGTGTTAGGTCTTAGTTCTTTGGAGGGGGAGGGTTTTACCTTAGTTGTAGTCTCATACTTAGAATGTGACCAATACACCAAGTAACACAGTAGGTACTGACATGTGAGATATATGGATGTATTACCTTGTTGTGCTGCAGCATGCATTGGTACTGACATTACCTCTCCCTCAACTTTTCACAGGTCTGCCAGGTATTGGCCAAAGCCATGGTCCTGCTCCTGGTAAGCATGACACTGTTTTGTTAAGGAACATTTATATATTCTATTAAAGTTAAGTGTCAGAATAATGCCCTATTTAAACATAATGCCAAGTGTAAACAGGGTAGAATGATTTTATTTTCCATTCTGGAACAGGTACATAGAAATCTAAGAGGGGGTAATCACAGGAGTGTAGCTGAACAAATAGAAATACTTTGGCAGTGGCAGTTAAGAAAATATAAGTCTCCTGGTTTAAATGAGGCTATTACTCTAAAATGCCTTTTAAAACACCAAAGGTTGAAAAGACATTAAATTAGGCAGTGAAATGTGTATTTCAACATATTTGTTAAGACAGGTGCACTGGGTTTTTATGTGTTGTTTTACCAAGTATAGTGTCATATTGCTTAATTAAAAGGTAAATTGTACTGGTCACGTTTTACTTGATTTACTTGAAGTGACTGTTATAAAGGTCTTGTTGATTGTGTATTTTGTTCTGAGGAAGTCTATTTTGGACAAAAGCAGAGAAGAAATATTCAACTGCTAATCCAGTTGTGGGTCTTTGTTATTGTGAGTATTGGTGGATTTTTCATACACGATAGTACAGGTATTCATGCACCACGTTTTTCTTTCTTACCACAGGTGAACGAGAGGGTTGGTCTCTTAGTGTCTCTTCAGACTCTGACAATGATGGTGGCCACAGTGAGGCACAGGTAGGGATGTTGGGGGCTGAATCTGTCCCAGAGGTAGACATCCCTCTTCTGCCTCCATTGTCACAGCACACAGTTAGTATGCCCACACATACCCAGTCCCTGGAGGTCACAGGTATTGGACAGTCAGAGGATGGGGACATTGAACAGGAAAGTGTGGCAACTATGGCTCTACTGAGTGTAGATACTGGCCATAGCCAAACTGCTGGCATGGCCCAACATACACAGATTGACAGGGGTGCTTGTAGGAAGCCTGCTGTCCATCCAGTCACATCATAGGTCACTTTTCACATGTTTTGGGCCATCATGAAAGCACAGGCATGTTCTGAGTGAAACATCAGATGTATGATTAGGATTATGGATGCCGCACAGTCTGACATTCATGACTGCCTCCACCGCATTGGGGGAACCCTGGATCAGTTGACTGATGCAGGGGACAGAAGGTGGGCTGAGACAGTCCAACATACACAGATTGACAGGGGTGCTTGTAGGAAGCCTGCTGTCCATCCAGTCACATCATAGGTCACTTTTCACATGTTTTGGGCCATCATGAAAGCACAGGCATGTTGACTGATGAAGGGGACAGAAGGTGGGCTGAGACAGTGTCTGTCTTAGACCACACATTGTCTGTGCTGGAACATGTGGTTGGAGTTGAGCGTCAAACTCATGGACATAGGTCAGCAACCCTATCTGCTGAGAGTCCATGTGGCCATGCACAATCATGCTCCTGTAGTGGCAGTACATCCAGCGCTACAGATAGGAGTGTGCTGTCCACACCATGATGTGGCAGGCCATGCACTCGTGGTCCTGGGCATTCCCATGGGGACATGGTCCCAGCAGACAGCAGTCACTGTCAGGTCATAGCACCACTTTTGACCTTAGGAATGGAGGTGCCAGTGCAACTCCTGGCAGAGTCAGTTCCTGTGTTCGGGGCCAGAGACTGTGAACTGTCAACTCTACCATGTATGGTTCAAAGCTGTCCAACATACATACATACATGTGTAAGGCTAGCACTGAGCTTGACTGTGTACACACACACACACACCCACACATCACTGTCAGATACAGGTCACCTGCAGGCACCCATGGCACCTTCCTATAGTCTATCTTACCTGCTTCCCTTCCTGACTCACACACATACTGTCAAATATTTGGGCCAGCCTAGGCCTTCTGCACCCCGACACAACATCCTATGCAAGTGGTGATACCTGTTCCACATCCCTGTCATCCTCGCCATCACTGATGGGAAAAGAAGCTATCTGTCTGATGCACAAAGTGACTAGATTAGTTAACATGAACTTGTGTAATGCAGTGTTGTTTTGCCATGCCACTTGTAGTGGTTAATGACAGATACTATATTGTATGATGTTTTGGCCATATAGTTACACAATAACAGGTGTGTCATGGACCTGTTTATGCTTCTGTTTCAGGAGTCTATTGGGGTAACCTATGGTTACACAGCAGCAATAAAGCAGCACAGGACAGCATGTCAGCACAGCAGAAATATGTCTTCAGCAAAAGGTACAATACTATAAGGGCATGACTCCATAGGTTCATATGTGTCTAACAGTCTAACAAGGACAATGGTGGCATTCAGCATACTCATGCATCTCTAATCTGTGAACAGGTCTGCTACCCTTGGTAAGTGTCACCAGGGTTTTGAGAACTCACACATCTACATCCTGTGGTGACAGAGATGATCCATCTACAAATATCATATGTCCAGTATAGACAGTTGCACAACACCAATTATGATTGCCGTGTTCTGCATCCCATTTTGTAACCTGCACATGCTGTGTCACAGCAGATGTGTGCTTCACATGCATGGGTGGCCTGTTTCATGTAAGGCGTACTGTCTGTGTTACATACCTATCTCTCCAGCATGTACCACGTATACCACAATGATTTTATAGGCATGTAGAACAGGTAAGACATGTGTTAGTCCTGTCATGGATACATGGGGGTACACAGTGGGATCCACCTCCCTGTATGGAGCCAGGCACATTCCCTCCAAAGCATTTAGGGGGCAGACTACACATGTACAGTCATGACACAGACTCCATAGGACATGTTATCTATGCTGTGTATTGGTGTGCCTTGGAACCTGTGTGGCTGCTACAGTTGTATGATATGCCTGTGTTGTGACATAGCAAGTGATGACTGCCACACTCAGTATAGTAGTGACAGTCTAGGATTTACATCCTAAACCTGTCATTGTAGGGTGTGCAACAGTAAATGCATCTCCACATCTTACCGACCAGTGAGAGTCAAAGGCTACATTACTGTCTGTGTCCATAACTCTATGTGCAATGGCTCAACTGTGTGTGATGTGCAGACTATACAATATTTTGCAGAGATGGATGATTTCCCACAGGATACTATTGTGCAGTCATTGGCAGTTAGTCTTTGTCAGTGACTCAAATTACAACTTACTGTGTCTTAGGCCATCCTGGATAACTTTTGGTTCTGTGTGGGAGTCTGCGACAGCTCCCAGTATGCAATCACCTGTTAATGTACTCAGTCAGAGGTCACTGACAATGGCTGTGACTGCAGAGAGGGGAATAGGTAGATGAGGTACACCAATAATGGAGTATGGTGAACCCCACTGGTGTCTGACATCAATGCAACACAGGTCTCCCACTACTATCTTCCCAAAGTATGAGTGTCAGACACTTGCCTGTCCATCAGCTGACATAACACTTTCTACATGATGTACACAATTTCCAGCAAGGCCTGCTGGCCTAATATTGTCATACACCTTGTCAGGCCATGGTTGGAGTGAGACTTATGTCCTACATCCATTGCAAAGTGTAACAGTCAATGTGCTCTGCTGGTTACAGTCAGTAGGCATGAACTGGCCTTGAGTAAAAGTAACAGTGTTTGGACCAGTGTTACTAGGTGTATGACAGTCTCAGTGCTCATATCCATACCATCTCCTATCATGGCATTTCAGGTGATGAAATTCAGAGATCTGGGAACACCATTTGGCACTACTTGCTAGTTGCCCTCCATGCAAGTAAGTCTCGCAGTTACTTCCAGCATGTTGTAGGAAGAGAGTCATGCAAGGTGTCTGTACAGAGCACAGACATACATGTTAGGGAAGTGTAATATGTACACACTGTGTTGCTTAGTCATGATGCAGCTCACTTGCCCAGAGGATGGTCCAGGTCCTTTCTTACAATGCTCTGCAGCAGTGCCGTGACATCTCCACACCTGGAACCAACGTGTTTACTAATATGGGTGATCAGTACAGCCCCCCCCCCCATGTGAGGTCCTCCCTAGTGGGATCTGGCCACAGATCAGTTGCTTTAGAACTACTGGCATGTACCCCCCATCTTGCAGGCAGTACAGACATATATGTCAAGACAGCCATTTTTTACCTCCATATGGGATGGTTGACATAGCGTGACTGCACCTCCCCCTTCAGATGGGACAGGTAAGTATGCAGAATTCTACACCCAAGCATTATGTCAGCAGCATTATAATGGTATGAACTTGGCTGTACATGACAGAAGGGATACAGGCTCATCATGGATCAACAAACTTGACTGGTGGACAACTGCCATTAGCAGGCTGTACAATAACAGGTGGACAGTGCTGTGTGACAGTTGGGATGTGGGTGCCCCACTTACATGGAGTCACTACCTCAACTAAAAGAAGCACATAGTGTTGTTGTGATGTTGAGTACACACGGTAAGTGACAAAAGGAATCACTCATGCATAGCAGAACCACAACACAAAGTGTAGTTAAATATGTGAGCTCAAAGGACAGGCCCAGATTCTCTGTGACCTCATACGTCATGATGTCACATATGATGGGTTTGGACTCATACCTAACCTGTACACCCATACTGTCTGCCTCAACTCACTCCCTTATCTCCACCACATGTGACACATGACATTCCTGCAATCTGTCCCATAACTTCCATATTTACAGAGCAGTTCATAACTGGCCTCTCATTGGAAGATACGCAGCATCTATTGCACATGCTAACATTCCAGGTTGCATCCCACATGTGATCTGACAAGGATTACTAACACCATTGGGACCCCCTTGCAATCATATTGACACTACTGGCTGCACACCAGCTAAATAGACAACAGCCACTGTTATACCCTTGCACACTGGTGGTACATCCACAGACTGACATAACTATACACCTCTTTGTCTGAGTATCCATATCTGCATGGCTGTAGGGGTGATCATCATGGAGTTAATCAGCACACATATATATGTGATCTATACACAGTTGACTGTACACAGTTTGGATGTGTGATGGGGGAGCATGACTGTTACACATGGTGGACATTTCTGAGGCAGTGATCATGGACCTGGGTGAGGGTACATTAGGGAATAAAGCCCCATAGACTCAGCCAAGCCATCTGACAATATCCCCTGCTAAGGCAACATTTACAAAGCACCCACTTAAGCATCCATGATACTATCATTGTAGGGGTCACTAAGTGGCCTGTTGCTGGCAGCAGCATTGCTCAACAAGGCACAGTCCTGGGTCCTCTACTGCTTTGAATCCATTCAACCACAATGCATGCGACTACTGAATGACTGTGGCTAGCAATGTTAGCTGATGCCTGCAAATTATGAGCACTCATAGAGTCTCTGTGGTATGTCACTATCCTGCAAGAGAGTATTGCAAACACATACCTGTTGACATAGTAATGGCCATAAACTCCATGCAAATATATATGTAGTATCATTTTCATCAGTTAGACCTATGTACATTGTAAGTAGCACATCAGTCGCAACATGTGATGTACATACTCAGGAGTGAATGTACTGGACACACAGACCTGGCCACACAGGTTTACACCTGTGCCTGAGATCACCCTGTCTCTACAGTGGTATGGCAGGAATCATATGGCATAGCTGAGGCCACAGTCACCTGTAAGTGACATGCTCATAACCTCAAAGTACTCTTCCCTCAGCATGCCAATATCTGAGTGCAATGGCCATTTGGTGATGTACCTTTCCAAGCACTACTGGTAATTCCACACAACAGTATGGTCCCTCACAAGGTCACTTTACATCTCTAATATGTGTTCAATAGGGGTAGTCTGCAATGAATGTCATTGTCACCTCTGGCATATAGACTATGCAGAGGTGATCTGTGCCTTGCATATGGGACAATGTGTGACCCTGCTGTATTGCATTTGCTGTCTATCTGCAGGAGGCATAGTAGATGGATAACGCACTGTAAGGACATTAACCTCATATGTAACATTGGTACTACATGCTTGTGGGAGAGATTTGTCTATCAGACTTAAACACACCCTTTAAACAGAACCCTGCCAATGGCACATAGAGCACCTCAGTACACTTCACCACATGTCATCTGTATGATTGGCTGGATGGCCGTTATCTCAACACAGGACATTTGCCTGTGTCCCTCTTGGACTGGGACAATATATGCTGATCCTATAACTATGGGTATAAAGATGTCTATGATTATGAGGGCTGTATGACTATTATGCCAGTGAAGTTCAAACATCCTATGGATCCATAACATGATGTAAAATGCTCTAACAGGCTTACACACAACCATGGCTACACTGAGGCAAGCACCACTTTCAATCACTGCGTACAGGACATGCCAAGGCACACATGTAGTACAATTTGGCTGTATTTAGATGGGAACACTTACCTATGTAATGGTACACACTACAGATCACAGTACATAATGCACACAACACACCTCATGTCTGCCAGTACTATCAGTTCAGGACATGTTATGCTTGATGACATCAGCAGTCCTTGTTGAGGTCATTCTTTTAGGGGAGCCACATCACACTCTACAAATAAAATATTGCAAAACCAAACCTATTTCTATGTTACCAAGATAATCATATTTATGTCATCGGGACACACATGAGCACCAAGTAGCCAGGAGTGAGATTAGAACCCTTACCTATCTAGTCGTATACACTATAAATGACAGTATTTATCACACGTGCCACAGCTTAGGTTTTGATACTAGACTGTCAGCTGGTAGTCTTAAGGTGGATGACATCACCCGGCCTTGTAAAAGAGGACAGTGTGGAAGCCAGCAGCAAGTTGCAGGGCCACAAAGTGCATAAGCAATACAGGTGGATAGCCCATGATGGCATGGCAGTTGTTTTGCAGGGGTATACACATACATACATGCACACTACGTAGCTTGGAGTGAGATTAGAATCCTTGCCTATCTAGTCTTATTCACTATAGATCACAGTACTTATTGCACATGCCACAGGTTGAGTCTGTTTCATAGGTGATTGCAGGCACAGTACTTGTGCATTACACAAACTAGGCTTGTGTTGAACACCATTTGTGGTCTGCAGAGTGATATTGCTTCATACTGTTATCTGCATCTACTATCCTAGCAGTGGGATAACTGTTATTGTCTTAGCTATGTGTGTACATTTACCAGTATGGCCATATGTGGCTGCTTGCAGTCAGATGGGCAAATCTGTGGACAGGAATAATGTGCATTGTCCATGTGTGCATTAATAACATTATACATTACACCACCTGCTCACCTGCGTCTCTGTATGTGGTGACATCCAGCAGGCACAGGGGTCTGTAGGTAATTGGATTATGTACTGTTGCGCCTTTAGTTTGGATTCTTTGAGCAACAGTATGGATGTGTGATAGTGTGGATTTGCTTACCATTATTAGGGCATGTAGGACAATACAGATATCCACACACATTTATGTAATTAAGAGGGATGTATATATAAATGTAGCTGTGTGTGCGTGTGTGTGTGTGTGTGTGTGTGTGTGTGTGTGTGTGTGTGTGTGTGTGTGTGTGTGTGTGTGTGTGTGTGTGTGTGTGTGTATGATATGTATATGTGCTATGTAGATATATGGAGAGAGTCTATGTATCAATGTGATATATATAGTTTTATATATATATATATATATATATATATATATATATATATAGAGAGAGAGAGAGAGAGAGCTATTTCATACTACATAGTGATAGATATACTATGTATGTGAGAGAGATGGTCACAGATGGATGTGTACATATATGTCTGTATGTATAGACATAGCTATACATAACAGGTCAGTCTGATGATGGGACAGCAGAATTGTGCTCATTTTAACTAAGTGTTTCGGAAACCCAGTGCGACTGTCAGTGCTTATAAAGTAACACCAGGCCACACCTAACTGTACTCCAGTCCGGGATTTGGTGTGTAACAGACTATACCTTGGAATATTTTGAAAGAAGTCTCAAGAAATTTACGGACTATTCATGGGAGAAAATCAGTCTCATATGTGACATGATGTCACTTGTGTTGGACCACAATTACATTTTATTCCAAGGAGAATATTTTAGGCAGACCAGGGGAGTGGCGATGGGAGCAGCTTGTGCCCCCATCTTCGCGAACCTGGTCATGGCAGAGTGGGAATCTGAATGTGTTTTCAAGAGTTCCTTTTTTAAGGACATTGCCCTGTACGTCAGATATCTTGACGATATATTCATTTTGTGGAAAGCATCTGTAGAGAGACTCAAGGAATTTATGATTTACCTCAACCACACCGTGGAGTTCTTACAATTCACGTATGAGTACAGTCATCGAGAAATCTCTTATTTAGACGTACTTCTGAGTAATAATGAAATTGGATTTACTTCTAGGACCTACAGAAAACCAACTTTTTCGAATGACTATGTTCATTTCAGCAGCAATCACCCACCCCATGTATTCCACAATGTGTTAAAGGGACAATGCATTCGTGTGGCCAGGATGTCGTCCAATATTCATATTTTGGAATCTGAACTTGGAATAATTAAAGACATGTTTAACAAAAGATCTTACCCTGAAAACATGGTCACTGAAGTCATTAATTATGTATACAATCAATGGGGTAAAAAATATCCTCCACTATTAGGTACCTACCAACCATCCATTAAAGAGGATACACACGATTCATCACTGGGTAGGGTATGTGTTCTCATGTATTCCCCTAGTATTTACATTATCAAAGATATCTTGGAAAGGTATTGGAACACCTTGACGGTTATTGACAAGGACCAGGTCTTGGGTAACAAACCGAGATGTGTATACAAAACAGCTCCCAACTTGAAAGCATTACTAGAAAAGGGTGGCCACACCCATACACATTCAGCTACCTTCACAGGCACGGTTAAATGTGGAAATTGCAAACAATGCAAATATATTAACAACAATAAGAGTATAAGACTAGATGATGTCTGCCACACCACTATCAGATGTATGAGGGGAAATTGCAAAACTAAACAGGTGGTTTATTTGGCTGTCTGCAGCAAATGTAATGCTCATTATGTAGGTAAAACAGAGAGGCAGCTCAATAGACGTATTTACGAACACCTGTATAGAATAAGGAAGCATGACAACAAAAATGCATTGTACAGGCACATTATGGAAAAGGGAGAAGATCACAGCTTTATATTTTCCATCATAGAACAGGTGGATATTACCCCCTTTGGAGGGGATTGGAAAATGAAATTGGCATCGTGCGAAAGTAAATGGCAAATTTTAACAGATTCCACGAGACCACCCGGTCTCAATGATTTCATAAGCATTAAACCTTTTTTAGCCTTGGAATAATTTCCCACCAGATATATCCGTTGTCATGGTCACTATTTTTATTTTTATTCACTATACTTAACATATTTTGTATATATTTCACTTTTTATGGTAGTCCATATTTATTAGAAGGACTAGCTGTGGTTTATACATTTGTACATTTATATATACATATATAACATGTATTTTTGACCATTGTTCCATTTTGACTTTCAAACTACACTATTTGTATGTTGATGTCTAAATTTATATGGCTTGTATACATTAGCTCAAAGTATTTTGTATTTTGGGTATCTAGTCAATGGATGATTTTTTATTACATTTTTTATTACATTTTTATTACATTTTTTATTACATTTTATTCCATATTTATTGTTCCTTGTAGGTTCTTTGTTTTATAAAGTGTAGGACAGTGTTTACATGTTATTAAGTACTTTGTTTCTTTAAAACATTTGGCGCCTTTTTTAATGATTAATTAATTAATTGATCATCACGAGGTATATGAGTGTGTGTATATATACCACGTTGCTCAGGTGTTTTATTTGTTCTGATGAAGGCTGGGGTACAGCCGAAAGCGCTTAACTTGGTTTCAATAAAATATTATCTTGGATTCAGCAACTTCTGTTTTGGTATTATCCATCTATCGTTGGTTACTTGTGTCCTGTAGTACGAGCGGAGTTCATTCCTCTACCACCGAACAGTTATTGTGTATTTATTTTATCATTTTTTGTGAGACTATACCTCTCAACTGTCCAGAGTTTCACATAATGTCCAGAGTTTTGGCTCATACTTTTGGTCTGTTCCTCATAACATTTGTGGTTTTCTGGCAAATCACTTAGATGAATTAAGACTGAAGCCACTAAATAGTGACATACATTTGAGTGTCTGAATTCAAATCCTTCAAAAAAAATTTCTATTGAAACAAACTCTGTTATTTTAGCAACTGTTTACATTTATGAGAGCAGTATTTAACATATCCCTGTATTCATGGGCCTTTGTCCCCCCATTTTGTTGGGCTTTGAACAGATTTCTTGCACTAAGAGGTTGAGAGGTAGGTTACAGACATTGACATCTGTCCCTGCTTCTGCAGTACTGCATGTCACTTAAAAGTCCACAGCATTCCCCAGCTGTCTGCTGTACTTAATTTGTGACTGAGGTTCATAATGTTACACCACACACAGACTGACAGTCTGCGACAGTCTGCAAAAACACCAAAATAATAATACCTCACATGCAAAAGATTTGCCTACTTCCAGATTAGAAGCATCAACACCATTATCCATGCTAACGTCCCTAGTCCACTGAGCCACACAGGCCGCCAGACACAGTGGAGTCATTCATCACACAGTCAACAGTATAAATATGTACATTGTTATTCCTGCACCACGTGTGACATACAATGTATGATTGAGTTCTATGTTACAGCCCTGAGATTGCCTGGTCTGCTGATATACCACTGCTGACTTACTGTTAAAACAGTTATATGGGA
The DNA here is from genome assembly GCF_019279795.1 of Protopterus annectens. Classification (NCBI taxonomy): domain Eukaryota; kingdom Metazoa; phylum Chordata; order Ceratodontiformes; family Protopteridae; genus Protopterus; species Protopterus annectens. The sequence goes on along the minus strand of NC_056729.1, from coordinate 38,348,685 downwards.
ACACTGCTGTGTTGGGGGTGGGGGGAACAACAGCACATGATCTGCTGGGATAGGCAGTAGTCCAACTATCATGTGACCCCACTGTTTAACATCTCCCTTGACTAATATAGTGCATATTCCAACCATGAGGCCTAGTGATTATTAGGAAACACATACTATTGGACTGGGTACCTGTAGTCCCATGTAGATGCTACTTCTGTCCACATAGCCCACTATATTTCATTGCATAAATGCAACAGATCCATACATATGATACCATATTATATTAATTCTTATAAGTAGTGTGTAGGATAGAGACTTACCTTGAAAATGCAGCAGTTGACAGGACTGTAGTTCAGGGCTGACTCTGTGTGATGCAAGCAGTACACAGCCAATACATGGATAGTTACAGGTTCTGTAGGTTGCCTGACATCAACAAGTTTACTATATGTACGTGAGTAGGAGTATGGTATCAGTTACAAGGGTCGTAGGTTGTCAGTGAATGTGTTATGCTTTGTCTCTTAGCCAAAGCCAGGGCATACTGGGCATGCCTACATCTGCCTACAGGGACATCATCAGGGGGTTCCTCCTCCGAGTCCTCCTGCGAGTGTGGCTGTGGTGACCTAGGCACTGGTGGGGGGCTGTGTATCCCTTCCCTATGCTGATCCTGCTGCAGCTGTTTCCACAGGATCAGATTGTGTAGTATAGCACATACTGTGAATATATGGGCACATGTGGCTGGAGAGTACTGTAGGGCTCCACCAGATACATCAAAGCACCGAAGCTGTGACTTAAGAAGCCTAAACACATGCTCTGTGATGTTCCTAGTTTGTGCATGTGCCTCATTATGGTGTTCTTCAGTGGGTGTCGGTGTATTTCTGATGGGTGTCATCATCCATGGTTCCAGTGCATAGCTAGCATCCCTCACTAAATGGACATGTGGGATATCCCCCACAGCAAACATCTGGTACAGCTGTGATGCATGCCAGATATGGGAGTTGTGATAACTGCCAGGGTTTCCAGCACACACATTCATGATAATCTTCTGGGCATTGCACACGACCTGGCAGTTGATTGAGTGGTACCCCTTGCAGTTGACGTAGATCCTACCCTCCTCGCCAGGTGGTGACTTGATGTGTACATGAGTGCAATCTATGGCACTCAGTACCTCAAGGTAGTGTGCTACATGGTAGAAGTGTTGCATATTGCTGGCCCTCATCTCAGGGAGAGGGGGAAATAAATTGCTCACTGGCATGTGGTAGCATGGCATCCAGGAACTGATGGAGTACCCTGGAAGAAGATGCCTGTGGGACCTCCATCATGTCCCCAGTTGGTCTTTGGAAAGTACCTGTAGCTAGTATTCTAAGGGCTGCACATAGTTTTGTTTCCACTGGGATGGGTTCCCCTCTGTTGGAGCAGAGTCTGAGTTGATGGAGGCAGAATTCAGTGAGTTCTTCTAGTATGTCCCTGTCCACCCTGTAGAGGTCTACAATCTCCAGCTCATTTAGCTCTTGGAAGGTTGCCCTGGACCTGAACATGCTTCTCATTCTCTGTCTAGGCCTATTGTTAACAGCAGCAGCACTTGACTTCAACATCTAGCACATACAGATGTAGCAGACCTGCAGCAGCCCCTAGCATTCACTCAGTTAAAATTCCCAAGTCTGTACACCAATGGTGCAGAGCATGGGGGAAAAATTAGATTGTTGGGTCTATGCATACATTATAGTGCTTTGCTGTAGGTGCTGACTGTGTGATTGGCTACCTATGATGAATTCCATCTGCCTAGTATATCATTATCATCATTTAATGGCCGTAGTTTAAGTTAAACAGAGATCAAAAGTAATTAATATGTCACTAGGTTTTAGATACAGTCAGCACTGTGGCATACCACACAAACAAGAGGCCCATAGGTAAACAAAGCTTAGCAGTCAGTGTACACACCCCCACAGACTTCCATGCTCAGCATGGAGCCGTGCTGTACAAACACACTGAAACTCCCTCTCCTTAGCTAAACAAAGCTTAGAAGTAAGTGCACACATCCCCCTGCAAGGATATGCTCAGTACTGCGACACAACACACAAACAGGCTGAAATATGCTTAGAAGTCATTGGACACACACTCCCCCGATGTTAGCTACCTCCTCTGTAAACAACATGGTTCTCTGCCTACACGAAGGGGATATGTGGACACGATTAGCGCTTTGTGCTATTCAGTAACTCCACCTCATTTGCATAGGGATCTATGCTCATAGCCTGGAAACTACACACTTCAAAGCCCTACCACATTAGCAACAGCACCAATGCATCATTGCAGATACTCCACACAGGGTCCTGTAATATAGTTCTGTTACATAATATTAATTTTTTTTTTCCAATTTTTTTTTTTTTTTTTATAAAGCGTGTTTGCGCACTGCAGCTCATCGCACAAACATCCTTAGATTGTTAAAAAAAAAAAAATTTAATTTATTTCCTTTAATTTGTCAGACACACACAGGATAGTTTTGCTCATATCTGTACGTAGTATGCCATTTCTGTCCATCTATCTACAGCCCCTTTTTTCTGTCTATATTCCTGTACATGGAATTTTTCCATGTACACTATGGACACTGACACAGGGTTTGCAGAGCTGCTTATCTGCTTGCTGGATTGCTCTACCTGCCTCATTTGCATGAGATTCACCTGTGTATGAGGTGATTTGCATGCCATGAAAGTTTCTGTGTTGGTTCAGTAGTGCGCGTCGCTCAGCAGCTCTTACTGAATCTAAAAATGTTTCCCACCGTGTTAGCAGCACGGAGCGATGCCTACATGGAAAAAAAAACATGTAGGCTTTATTAAATTCCCCTTATGTCTTACATATTCTTCCTCAGCAGGTCATCCTCATTTGTAAATAATATTTACAATAGTATCATATTTCATTATCCTTTCCCATTGCTACATAAAACAATGAGTTTAGTTTACCAAAAGAGGAAAAATACATTTTCATGTAACCCACATTTTCATTATTCCCCATTTTCTTTCTGCCATGCTATCTATTCATTGTAAATGTGTTAATGTGCATTGTCTGAGACATTTTGGTTATACTGTTCTCTTATTAAAAAGTCATCATATTATGATACTTAAATATAGATGTTGTTTAACAGTATACAGACAGGCATGCCCTACCTATTGCTTGAGTCAGTATGGTGTTCAAAATACTTTTCAGTCTACTCAGTCACTTCTTTTCATTAAATTATTTTACTTTTTCCAAGATCCCTTGCATCACCTTTTTTATGTATATGTAGCCTTTCTCTGGACACAATAATTACTACAAATGACTCTCATCAAGGAAAGACAGAGTGAAACATTGGTAGATCTAACACCCTAACACTCTGATCCTTGGTGACTTCAACTACCCCACCATAGACTGGGTGAACTATTCCTGCACTAATGCACTCACTCAATGATTCTTTGACTTCATCAGTTCCAGTGCACTAGACCAGCTCGTCTCATCCCCCACAAGGGGAGATAACATTCTGGACTTGGTTCTCACCAATAAGAGCAACCGCTGCACCACTCCTATAGTATGTTCTTCCCTGGTGAGATCAGATCATTGGACTGTCTTGTTCAAAGTTTCTATTCCACCCAACCCCCCAGCCATAATCAAGCTAAAATAAAATTCTCAAAAGTTGACTATAACCTCCTAAGGGAGGGTATCTGTAGCCTCACACCACTGCCCCACCCCCAGAAGGATATAGACAACTATGCTGAACAGTACACCAGTGCAGTATAGAAGCACCTGTACAACTTCATGGACTCAGCCATACCCAACAGAACTAAAACCTGCTCCTCAAGGAAACACAGACCTGTTTGGTGGACATCGTCTATCAACAGGCTTTACAACAAAAGGAAGAAGCTGTTGTCCAAGGGTAAAATGGAACAAATTCCAAATTGGAAAAACTCCCTCCTTAGCCTCAACAAGCAAATTAGATCACTAGTGAAAACCTCCAAAGCCAATTATGAATTTAAACTAGCCACCAAAACAAAGGGAAACCACAAAGCCTTCTTCAGTTATGTCAGGAACCTCCATGACAAATCCCATTTTTTTTCCGAATTAGTACGAACGGTATCACTTACACTGATCCTGTTGACTTAGCCAACCTGCTAGCAGATAGGTTAAGTGCAAACTTCACCCATCTGCCCCCCCCCCAGGCCCTTTTGACATCCCTGATACTTGTCCTGAACCTCACATCTCCACAGATCAAGTGTTAAAGGCCCTATCTAAGGTGAAGAACACAGCTTCCATGGGATCTGATAATATTCCAGACTGCATTCTGCACTATCTCCAGCAAGAACTGGCTTCGCCATTGAGCACCCTATTCAACCAAAGCCTAAGTACAGGCTTCATTCCAGCAGAGTGGAGAACTGCCATTGTCATCCCCTTGCACAAAAATGGTGCCACTACTGCCCCTGGAAACTATCACCCCATTAGCTTGACAAGTCTGATCTGTAAAGCCATGAAGTGTATTATTATGGGTCTCATAAACAAGGACATAGGCAATCTCCAAGCACTTGACCCCACCCAGTTTGGATTCGTCAAGGGGAGATCTTGCCTGTTGAATCTGGTTGAATTCTTTGAGAGTATCACCAAGGTCCTGGATGAGGGAAAGTCAATACATACAGCTTAAGTTGACTTGCCCAAGGCATTTGACACAATCTCCCACTCAGGCATCATCGAAAAGCTAACACAACTTGGCGTAAATCCCTATCTCATTAAGTGGGTAGCCAACTGGCTCACTGACAGTCCCTCAAGGTCAAAATAAGCACCTCCATCTCCAATAGCAGACCTGTCACTAGTGGGGTTCCCCAGGGATATGTCCTGGGACCCCTACTGTTTGGAATCTACTTCTCAGAGGTCCAGGAAAAGACAAAAGGAGTGTGGATGACCAAGTTTGCAGATGACTGTAAGTTGGGTGCTGTCACTGACTCCCCAAATGATATTAACATACTGCAAGAGGGTCTCACAGCAACTAATTACTGGTGCCAAAGTTATTACCTCAAGCTAAATGCAAAAAAATGTATCATCATACCATTTGGTAGAAACATGGCCCCCTACTGATTACCACATCAACAGCAACTCTCTAAACACACAACCTGTGGTGACAGACCTGGGTACTCAGGTTGACAACAATCTTACATTCAGCCATCATGTACTTCATACATCATATGATACAACATGTATTGGATGGCACAGTGGTGCAGCAATTGTATTGTCACCTCACAGCAAGAGATTCTCTGTTTCAGTTCTCAACTGTGGTGCCTTCTGAGTGGAGTCTGCATGTTCTCCCTGTGTTCATGTGGGCTTCCTCCTGATGCTCTGGTTTCCTCCCACATTACAAAGGCATGTGTCTGGAGCATTTCTCCCCAGGCCTTCACTGAAAATTGGCTTTGTTTCAAGATGGACTTTTCCAGTAAACAAATGTTTAAATAATAATGTAAAGGCAGTAGTCAGAAAAGCCTATTACTTCGTTCATCTCATAAGTAAAGGGATTGTATCCAGAAAAAAAGGAGGTTATTACCTCTCTATACTCCTCCCTCATTAGACCAGTAATTGAGTATAATACCCCATTTGGTGTGTACCGTTCAAACATCTGCACCAACTGGAAAGGCCTCAGAAATACCTCACAAAGAGAATCTATGGCCTCCAACACCTGTCCTATGTGGACAGGCTCAAATCACTATCACTCTACTCAGTATCGTACAGATTGCTCATTGGTGATCTGTGTCTCGCCTACAAGACAATCTCGGACCCTGCCCTACTACAGATGCTCCATATCTGTAAGTCTAACTCTTCATGCATTACCAACACAAAAGGTCTGAATCTAATATGCAGCATCAACAAAACCTGCTGGAGAGACAGGTTTGTCTCCCAGAGGGTGCCCTGTTTCTGGAATAGACTTCCCATACATTCAGACATTGTACCTCACTGACCCTCTTCAAGCGCAACCTTGATGAGTGGATGGGAAACCACAAATTTGTCAAGGGGTTCCACCTGTGTTCCTCATTGGCAGGGGTGACAAGAGCTGACTGAGGTTTCTTTTTGGGGATAAACTCTTGGTTAGGCTTGCAAGATCTCCAGGGCCATTAGCTTTGTAACCTCATGTGATCCTGTTGTTATCACTCCATTTTTCTTTCATTCCAAAATCATTCTAATATGTTCAACTTGACAGTCACTTATACAGCTTCTGTCTTCTTATCTTGCATCTGGTCAACCCATAGGAAAACCAAAAGGAAAGCCTGTCCTAATTTATCTTTCTTGGTACTTTATATAAGTGAAAGATGAAATAGATGTAGTCAAAGAAAAAGAAGAATGCCATGTCTCAAAACAGCATGTATGAAGCCAAGCCAAGTATGAACATATGGTACATAAGGAAAGCTGGTGGGAGAATGCAGACGTACAGGAGGTTATCAAAAGGAAAAAAGGAGTGCAGGGAAAAAGTGTGAGACAGGAAAATTGTATCAGGCTAGGAAGGAATACTGGTTGGCTAACAGAAATGCTAGGAGAAAGGACAAGGCATCATAAAAACTATACCAGCATCTGGAAAGTGACTCATCAGATGGCTGAATGAAACTCTGTCAGGTTTCAAGACAAATACAGAAAGATAAAGAAGGTAATCATCTGAAGCCATTTATAAGGGATGCCAACAACAATCTGCTAACTAGTCCAGAGTACATCAAAGGCAGATGGAAGGAGTACTGCCATCATCATCTGAATGTAAAAATACCCAGAGAACCTGTAATACCCTATGCAGAGCCATACTTGTCAGCATCTTAGCATATGAAATCTGGACAAAGCAAAAGATAATGGGGGTCAAAGGCCCAAAAATAGGCAAAACTTTTAAATATTGCTCTTATAAATTTGGAAAGTTGCTAGAATAAAAGGTTTTGTATTACTATGTATTTTCAGAAGGATATGAAGTCTGAAACTCAGCTCTCTTTTATTATTTAGTGAATGGAATCCTCATTGCTTTGCCAGAAAAATCACACATTTTATGAGGAACAGACCCAATATATGGGGCAAAAATCTGGGCATTCTGCAAAAGTCTGGACAATTGAAAGGTATTTGCAGAGCCTACAATGAAAGAGGAAGAACAATCCACCCTACAGAAAGTAAGAACACTAAGGAATATAAAGTCAGGGAAAGTAGCTGCCTCAGATAAAGTCACAGTAAATATGATCAAGTTTTTGTTTGAGTTAAGAGGGAAATGGCTCCTGAGGGTAGTCACTGTGGTATGGGGAGAATGGCATTGACGAGATAACTAGAGAATAAGCATTCTAATGCCAATGAACAAAAATAAAGGGGTCATTCTTGACTGTGGACACTACAGAGGCATCAAACAATTGTACAAAACTGTTGGAGAAGGTGATTGAGCAATATAAAGTAAGATGGGAGATGAGCGGTTCTGATTCATATCAGCATACAGCACAACCACCCCAATGTCTGTAGTATGACAGGTATTTGAGAAGTAGCTAGAAAAGAGGAAATAATCCAAATGGGTACTCCTAGACCTGTGGAAAGCGTATGACAAGATTGCATGAAACTGATTTGGGTAATTCCTGTGATAGTTTGAAGTCTCAGAAACAGTGGTAGAATTAGTATAAACTATGCACAAGGATCCAACAGCACAAGTACAAGCAATGCAGAGAATCACAGAGGAGTTCCTAGTGGGAGTGGGTGTGCATCAGGGTTGCTCTGAGCCCACTGCTGTTGATACTGGTAATGAACTTCATTAGCAAACAAGCTGAAGAGAAAAGATCAACAAAGCTGTTCTAGGTAGACAATGTGGGATTACAAACAGTCTATAAACACAAACTTCAGCAAATGATAGAGGAATGTTGTGCAAAACTGAAGGCACATGGGGTTACATGGAGTACAGAGAAGGCAGGTGACATGGCAGCAAAAATGGAAATCAGAAGAATCTGAAAACTGAACTAGATGGGAAAATAGTGGAATGAGTTAATAGCTTAAAGTATCTGTGTGGGGTGGTTGAAGTAAAGAGAAATTTGAACGTGGAGGTCAAAGCTAGAATCAGAAGTGCTGCAGCCAGGTGGCACAGAGTGTCAGGAGTTGTGTATGCCAGAAGAATGACAAAGAAGATGAAAAGTAAAGTATACAAAACAGTGGTGTGACCAGTACTACTGTATGGTACAGAAACCTATTTTGTGAAGACAGAGCAGTTGAGGAAATTTGAGGTGATTGAGATTAAGTGCCTAAGATGGGTGGTATGACATACACTGTGAGACAAAAATGATGGCATCAGAGCAGAAGCCAGAGTATCTCCAACTGCAGAAAATGTCAAGGAGAACAGATTAGTGTGATTAAGTCACATGTGCAGGAAAGCAGAAAATAATATGGCAAAGAAGATTTGGGAGAGATAGAAAAAAGGAAAAAGGAAAGCACAGAAGGATTTCTGGCCAAGAAATTGATGGAATACATGAGAGAAGACTGGTGACACTCCTGAATGACTGTCAAAGAAGGTCGGAAAAAGAGGGCTAATATTGGTGACTACAATGTGTATTTGAAAGACCACATCCAGGCAAACTTTCAGTTACTATGCCAGCTTTCTTTTTGGACTTGACAAAGAATGCACATTTAGCACAGCTGGCATTAACCACCACACTTCATTGACTTCTTAACTAATATAGCTTTCTTCTATCATCATCACATGAAACATTACATTCTGCAATCCTTATCAAACACATTAGATCCTACATACCTTCAAGACTTCCTTCAAGACTTTCCACATGATTGCAGTCACCCATCTCTAACCTGATGTTTGCATTTTGAAGTTGCATCTAGACTCCCTTTATGGCTACTCTTAGGCATAGGCAAACCTGGCAACCACCTAGAACCTCACTCAGTCAGGGGCACATTTCAAAAAAATGTATTCCTGCTAAGAGGAAAAAAGGGTACCTTGTTGTAAATAGCTGCAGCTTTGGTAGCCTATATGGGAACTTATGCATACTTCTTCATTTCCAGGCATTCTTCTTAGTCCCACTTATGATCTAGTCAATGAATCACAGCACCTAGATGTCTCTACAATTCATTATCTAGATGGCAGTGGATGCAGCTGAGCAGAAAATCTCAAAAGTTTGATCAATAGGGGTTAACAGCTATTGTAACAACACAAGCAGCATTGGGTGCCTGCAGCTGTCAGCACCATGAGGATCTGCAAAATAATGATGTGGTCAGAGTACAGCTCACCCAGATTGGATTGGTTTGTAGCAGGTATTTTTATCCCACAAATAACTAAAAATTATAGACAGTGGACTTTGCAAGGCCAATGTCTGTGAACCAAGTAGGAATACTTTATACTAAGGTTGACTACTGCATGTGTGAAGCAAGGTTGAATTAATTAGTGTGGTCACTGTTGTTTATTTATTTTATTCAGACAACTGGGATATACACAAGTACATATTATTGGTGGATACAGGGGATGTCTGTGAATGAAACTGACTGACTGACCTGCTGTCACTTTCTTAAGGTAAACAGTCATTACTTTGGCTTAGCAAGACAAATGAGTATTTGAGTGAATCAAATTGGAATACCTTACTCTGACTGGCTTTGATGTGTTTATGTTAAACAGAATTGAAATAAATTACTGTGGTCATTATTTTTGCTTTATTTTAATATGAGATGCAAACAGTCAGCAAAGTGAATGCAATGAAGGGTATGGTGGGCTGTCTGCAGTTTAAAATGGAGGACTCTGCTGTCATTTGTCTAAGGGAAGCAGTCATTATTCCGGGATGCAGGACTAATGGTATTTGCGTGAAGCAGGCTGTAATATTTTACAGTGGCTATTAATGTAGCTGCCATTATTTTGAAACCAAACTGAAATACATTACTGTAGTTATTATTGTTCTATCCCAGTCAGACATCTGAGATTGCATTTACCAAGGCTGACATATCTGCTGGGTGCAGGGGACATGTGTGGAAGAAATTGGAGGGAAGTGACTGACTTGTTTGATTAGGTTAAACAGTTAATCTGATTTTACAGGATCAGTGTGCATTTGTGAGTTTGATTGAAACAAATCTGAAATATACTGTTGTGGCAATTTTGTTCCACAATCAGATCACTTGTAATCAAATATTTGAGCTGTGCACATTGAAGAAAATTGCTATAATTGTTAGAAATGAGACCATCTGTGAATGGAAATGACCTGCTGTCACATCTTTGCTGCGGCCATTTTACAGTCACGATCCTTTAATGCATGTGTGCGCAGTCAGTAAAGTTAGTGAAACTGATAGAGTACAGGCCATCTGCACATACAAGTGTCTTAATCCTGGACTTATTTTATCACAGTTAATCAGTCGCCTAACTGACTTGACAGGGGTAGTGTCACACAATATATTGTAGTTGCTAAATTCAGTGCAAAATGGTCATTGCTGTGTTTTACGCATGCGTGTGCTGTTGGAAGGGAATTGTATGCATCTATAAGTATTATGATAATCACAATGTCTTTCACTTTCCATTACATTGTACACAATAGGTGGCTGTCTTTGATTGTGTGTGAAGCTTGCATGGGAAAGCAGCCAGTTATTGTCAAAGAGGTATAATGAGTAGTATCCGTGGTTCCTTCTACATGGCTTTCCTACATCTGTGTGCTTGAATTTTCTCCTTAACTTGAAGACATGCCATAGGTGAACTGGAATTTTTACAATTTGCTAGGAGGTAAACATGCAGAGTGTATGTGCCTATGTGTTGTGCGTGAGGCTGTTTGTGAAAATGTGTCAAAAATAATGTCACAGATTTTATTTATGGTGTCACACAATACTTGAGGGAACATGCATAGTTGCTGTCAAACATATATAGACAGCATGTCTCCTTACCCCTATCCCCCAAAGAATAGTTAACAAGTAATAATCATTAAGCATAAGGAATAAAATGCATCAAACTAGATCTACAAGCACAAAGCCTCTAGGAGTCCTGGAAATCTCCAGATCCCCCAACTATATACAGTGGATATAAAAAGTTTAAAATGCCAGTTTTTTGTAATATTAAAAAATGAGACCACAATAAATAATTTCAAAACATTTCCCACCTTTAATGTGACCTATAATCTGTACAATTCAATTGAAAAACAAGCAAATCTGTTAGGGCAGAAGAAATATAAAAAAATAAAAAACATACAATAAGCTGGTTGTATAAGTGTGCATGCCCTTGAACAAATACTTTGTTGAAGCACCTTTTGATTTAATTACAACATTCAGTCTTCTTGGGTAGGAGTCTATCAGTATGGCACATCTTGACTTGACAATATTTACCCACTCTTCCTTGCAAAAGTGCTCCAGATCTGTCAGATTGCAAGGGCATCTCTTGCGCACAGCCCTCTTCAGGTCACGCCACAGATTTTCTATTGGATTTAGGTCTGGGCTCTCTGGCTGGGCCATTCTAAATCTTTAATTTTCTTCTGGTGAAGTCATTTTTTTTGTTGATTTGGATGTATGCTTGGGGTCATTGTCGTGTTGAAAGGGGAAATTCCTCTTTATCTCCAGCTTTCTAGCAGATGGTTTTGGGCCAAAAGTGACTGGTATTTGGAACTGTTCATTATTCCCTCCACCTTGACTAAAGCCCCAGTTCCAGTTGAAGAACATCAACCCCAAAGCATGATACTGCCACCACAATGCTTCACCATGAGGATGGTGTTCTTTTGGTGATGCAGTGTTGTTTTTGCACCAAACATACCTTTTGGAATTGTGGCAAAAAGTTCAACCTTGGTCTAATCATACCATAATACATTTTCCCAGATGCTTTTGGGAGACTTGATGTATTGTTTTGCAAATTTTAGCCAGGCCTGTATGTTTTTCCTGTGCAAAAAAAAGGCTTTCATATTGCAACCCTACCTCATAGCCCAGACATATGGAGAATACAGGAGATTGTTGTCACATGTAGTACAAACTAGTACTTGCCAGAAATTCCTGCAGCACCTTCAGTGTTTCTGTAGGTGTCTTGGCAGCCACCCTGACCAGTTTTCATCTTGTCTTTTCATCAATTTTGGAGGGACATCCAGTTCTTTGCAACGTCACTATTGTCCCATATTTCCTCCACTTTTTGATGACTGTCTTCACTGTGTTCCATGGTATATACAATGCTGTGGAAATTTCTTTGTACCCTTTTCCTGACTGATACTTTTCAACAATGAGATCCCTTTGATGCTTTGCCAGCTCTCTGCGAACCATGGCTTTTGCTGTCAGGAAAATCCTACTAGGACAGCTGAACTTTTGGGTTAATCAGAGTCTCTTTAATTGATGGCAGGTGTGTACCCAAGAAGAATGAATGCTGTAATTAAATCAAAAGGTGCTTCAACAAAGTATTAGTTTAAGGGTGTGCACACTTACGCAACCAGCTTATTGTACATTTTTTAATTTTTTTTTATATTTTCCCCCTAACAGATTTGTTTCTTTTTCAATTGAATTGTACAGGTTATAGGTCACATTAAAGGTGGGAAACGTTTTGAAATGATTTATTGTGGTCTCGTTTTTTTATATCACAAAAACCTGGCATTTTAACAGGGATGTGTAAACTTTTTATATCCACTGCAAGGGCTTTAACACAGATTTAATAGGGGCCCAATCCTCAACTTCTGCCTCAATTCCCACCTAGTCTAAATCTAAAACTGACCATGCTCAGAGGTGTGCACAGGTTGCTATATTTTGTGTGGGAGATGGTTGTGGATAGTGTGACCACTGTTTGTTTAATTTTCTCCCAATCAAATCTTGAGGAGGCATACTGAACATATGTATGACAGCAACTTAAAAGGCATGATTGTAGCCAATTATTATTTCACTTTCATCCTAATCTAATATCAGAGGAGTACACAAATGATAACTTTTTTATTGGGGGCAGAGAGGCAGGCACTAGTCACAAATAACATATTTCTTCTCACAAACATTTTTGTTATCATTTTATTGAGAATTATTGTTTTGTCAGATATGAATATTGCGCCTTCCCCAAAACGTAATTTTCCCATGAAAGAAAAAAAATATGACTGCCTTTTTTCCATACTCCATGATTCTTGTTCAGGACATCATTGGATCAAAAAGTAAAATGCACCTCAGAGCATCTAGAACCCCATGGCTTCAGGGAACATCCACTGCTTAATTCAATTATTTCATCCACATGTATTGCAGTGAAATCCTGGCCAAATAGGGCGTGTAAAGGGTTGAAGGAAAAAAAAAATCGAAGAGTATGATAATGCATGAAAAATGAATTTCTTTTCTTGCTCATGATTTTTGTTAATTCTGTTGTTGTAAGGGTGAAGAAAGCTGTCAAATGCAATTTAGAGTATGCTACGTCCCAGACCCTCTGCTTAATTCAATTGTTTCATCTGCAATTTTACCAATGCAGTCTTCGTCATTTATGATGTGTTAAAATGATTAAGGAAAATCTGAAGAGTAAAGAAAGTTTGAAAAAAAAATAAAAAAGTAAGCTATATGGCATGTTAAAGCCATGAAGGGGGAAACAGGAGGGAGACACTAGGACTTACAGGCAGAATTATTGGGCAGCAGGAGAGGTACCATGGAGTCCTTTACCTATGAGTGCATTTCAGCTAAGGCCAGCCCCGAATCCCTTATTTCTCCATACAGTCCCATTTTCAGTGATAGCAACAATTATCTCACCAGTGCCACATCCAGATCCTATTAATTAGTTTCAGTTTCAAACAATTTTAACTAAGCATGTGGTTCAAAACTGAAGTAACATTGTTCATGTTCCAATATTACTTCAATAATAGATGCCCAGCTACCACTGCAATGGTCAGTTCTCAATATCTACCGTCAGATTATTGAACAATCCATTATAAACTTCATAATTTAAACAAGTTCAGATAATTATTTGTTGGAAGGTACGAGTTGACAAATTTGAACAAACTAACTGCATATTATTTTCCACATCAGGCTGAAATATTATAGCAAATTAACTCTTTTGTAACAAGGGGGCTGTATAAGCTCTTAAATGAAAGAGACATTATAAAACAATGAATCCCATATTTTCCACCATTATAATCAACATGGTTATTTCCAAGTTTCCAACTCAAACTATACCCCCCCATTTGTAACCCCCTTTTTTTGTTTTCAATATTAACATTCATATTCTGCAAATATAAGAAATGATTACTCAACAAAATGTTATTATTCACCAGTGATATGATAAGATACAGCACTTATTGAAGGCACTTAAAATATGAGAAAAACTAATGACTGGGGAATCCCTATTAATTATTCAATTCTTCATTTACAGCAGTTCTAATAGACTATGTTTGTTGTCTTGCTATAGTAATATATTTTGTAAGTTACATATTACCACTAGTGAATTCTGTCTCCAGAATGATCAATCTTTCAGAGCACACTTTAAAGCCTATTTCTTTTCATGAAATTTCACAAATTGATAAAAGCAACTTCTTATATCATCTTCGCCCTGCTGTGTTACACAGAACTGGTATTCTTTTTTCTGTTTGATTCATGTTACTCCTTTTGCTCCTCTTCCAATTTCACCGACCTTGGAGTCCCATGGATTTGCAGTTCCTAGATAATCAGTCTCTGTGATGTCATCTCCTTTAACTTAGGCATCCATGTCCTCGATATTAGTAAGGTCAATACTGCAGGAAAAGCCAATCTTTATTTCATCTTACATCACTTGCAGTTTTAAATGATCTGCAGTATCTGTTGAAAGATTACATCTGAGTAATCATGGTCTGTGCATGCCATCCATCTCACTACAGCAGATTTTGTCTTGGATGCCACATTTGTTATAGCACATATTCTTTAATATATGCTAAAACAAACTGCACCAAAATAACTCTAGATTTGCCACATGACCACTCTGATACAGACAAAGGCAGAAACAAACATTTAAAATTCTCATTGGTGATTTTTTGGAGCCTTTCTACTGCACCATCTTAGTTTTCTTGAACTCCAGTAAATCGAGTAATTCCTCCCCTTCCAACACTCCATTTCATCTCACATTATTTTTATGGGCCTTATCATCCATTGACACTAACTGCTCATTTACCTTCTCTGCTTGGCCATTCAGTTCATCCAGTTAGTTGTGCACTTAGCCACTTAGTGCTTAATTGGCATCATTGTGACCTCATGATGATGTAGACACAATATCATCAACTCACACTTCTTGCAGCTTTCTTATGTAACCTTTCTATAGTTCTGAAGCATGCCACAGGACAACTTTCACCTCTTCTAATCTTGTCATCTCTTTTTAACATGCACTGAAATAATTATTTTAAGTCTGCAGATCACTGTTGTGGTGGCTAGCTCTATACTTCCTTCTCATCAATGCACGTTTCTTCCTCCAGTTAATGTGTCCCTTTTTCCTGCCATCATTTAAATAATTAAACAGATAATGTCAAGCTAAAAACACTGAACAGAATACTTCTTCAGGTCAAACAGCCATAAACCAAGCAACAAATGTTTAAAAGTTGTAAGCAGTCATTTTTTTTATACAAGAGCATTGTTTCATCACTACCTAGAGTGTTCGTGCATACTCTATTCTTATTTCATACATTTCCTTTTTTGAGTACTACAGAGTGCATTTATCCACTAGGGCAATTTTGTTTTGATTCCTCACTTTGGACATTCATTACTATTAGCTCAGCATGTGAAGCTTTACCAAAGGGAATATTTGTTATTTTATTGAACAAGTCATGCTGTGTTATGAAGACATGGATTACATTTGTTTAAAGGCATGATGAAAGCAGACTCCCTGGACCAAATAGTTATTTTCTCTTCTAAAGAGGCACCGACTTTCTATACTTTGGTTTAACTGCATCCTCTGCCTTCTGTTCATCCCCACTAAGAGTCCCTTCCCTAACTATTTAGCCATCACTTTCTGTGTCAAGACTAGCCTCCCTAGTTGAAATATTCAGTCTACATTCAGTGAACTCAAAAACAACCTAATAAATTTCTTGAGCTTCTTGAGACACATAAACAGTCCAATCAGACGGAACCCCTGATTACTGACACCCCAGCTAGCAACTTGACTAATACATTCAACTCTAATTTTGCTCTCCAAACTCTCAGTCACCCCATACTTGCTCAGACTAAACCTCTGGCATCAGTGTTCACCACATCTTGTATGTTCTCTCCAGAACAAAACATAGCACCTCCACGGGGCCAGATAACATACTGGGCTACTAACTGGTAAGCTTCTAGCATCACTCATCCAAACCTCTCCTTAACATTAAGTCTTGTCATGGGATATGTCCCTGAAAAATGGAGAAATGCCATAGTTATCTCCTTCCATAAGGGCAGCCTCTCCACTGAACCCAGATAACTATAGGCCTGTCAGTTTCACTAACATTATCATTCAAGACACATAATGAATTATTGTAGAACTATTAAATCTAGAATCCTAAAAATCCAGTAACTTACATGGGGAGTCCTTATACTAAGTAAGCATTGGTAAACTATAGAACAGCATTTCATCATCAAACAAACAACCTCGTTACTTATTATACCAAATGCAAATCAACTAGAATCTGCAAATGTTTTGCATCTCCAGGATAAAATGACCAGCTATTCGAGGTTTCCTTTTCTTACTTACTAAACAATTTCTTCACAAGCAGGTTTCTTTTTATATCTTATTGAAATGAAATTATTGCACTCCTCCCATGAGAAATGTATGCATTATTGTTCACTTAGCTTGCATATCAGCACAGATATAGATGCTATCACACTACTTTAGCTCCCAAATTTTTGATTTTGCTCTACTGTTATTATATCTTTATTGATAACTTCCTGTTTCAGTGATGGTCTATAATGTGCACCAATCTCTCTTCTTAGAACATAGTACAATTTATATCTTCGTGAGTTATTTCCTGTTTATTCCATTTTAATAAATTTCATTATATCATACATCTTTCTTTTGAGCTCGTTTAATCTTTTTTTAATATTATACATCCATTATTTCTTGCAGCTTTTCTCTGTGGGCTGCCACTAAAAATGGAAAATATACCCAGTCAGGCTTTCCTGGCTAACAAAAGCAAAAAAGTAAATACAAAATAGGGAAATACAAGATCTGCAGACTCTACGATCTTCACAGTTTGGCTTTGCCAAAGGTAAAATGCAGCTTATTGTTAGTGTCTTTAAAAAGTCAACAATGTCCTAGATGAAGGATTTCCCATCTACATTGCTTATCTGGATTTAGTGAAAACATTTGATACTATTTTATCATTATCCACCATTACATCACAACCCACCTAAACATCAGCCATTTTGTAGTTTGCTGGATTGCTAACTGGATAAAACAGAACACAATTGATCAGAATAAATGGTATCCACTCCAAAAAGTAAAATGTAACTAGCAGCACCTCTCAAATTTCTTTCATAGGCTGTCTCCTCTTGGGAATCTGTTTCTATGAAGTACAGGTGACATACCCAACTGTCCAGACTTTTGCAGAATATCCAGATTTTTGCCTTATATTTTTGGCCTGTTCCTCATTAAATCTATTTTCTGGCAAATTACTAGGATGATCTGAGGACTGAAGTCACTAAATAATTATATAAATTTGTGTTTCACACTTCATATCCATTAGAAAAATGCATGCTTAAGTAAATTCTGTTATTCTGGCAACTTTCTAAGTTTATAAGAGCAATATTTAAAATCTGTCCCTATTTTTGAACCTTTGTCCCCCCCCCCATTCTGTCAGGTTTGGCACAGATATTTTGCATTAAGTGGGTGAAAGGTATGATAGGTGAATGCTTAGAACTTTTGATGAAGTTCACAGATAACTGCATGCTAGGAATCCTCCTAAACTCTCTGACAGATTCATTTATACTTCGTCAAGATCTTGACCTCATTAATAAGTGGTGCTCTTATCGTGGTTGTGCCATATTTACAAAGAAATGGAACACAGCATCCTTTGGTAAAACTAATGCTTCCATAAAGTATCACATAAATGCATAAATGCAATTTACCTTAGGACTGGCACAAACAGCAGGGATTTAGGATCTTACATAGGCAGCAATCTGTTCTTAAATCAACGTCTCCAATACTGTCAGAAAAGGCTTCTAACACTCTCGTGTCACCTTTTTGTGGGTTCTCATCCACATCCCAATCATTGTATTCCTCTTTACTGTGTCCACATGCATCCCATTGTAGAACACAATGCCACACTTAGCATGCACAGTTGTAGGCAACTTTCCCATCTAGAAAGATCTCAGCAATCTATAAACAAAAAAACTCCAAGATTGAAAGCCCTGCTCTTATTCGGATAGACTAAAAACATTTCCGTATTTTCTTTTTCTATCAGCCTTCTAACCAGGGTTCTGTGCTTTATCTTCTAAGGTATGTCAAAGGTGTTCTCTGTAACCAACATTTTCTGAAAAAGAAAATCTCCTCATTTAGTACCCATTTCAAATATCTAATTTACACCACAATGCCAACAAATCCCAATTTGAGGATAAATTCATAAACAAGACAGTATAAAACTCTAGCAACATTCAAAATTCAATTAGATGAATGGATATTATCCCATAAATTTGGGTCTATATTAGTGGAACAAAAACTGCATTGGGCGAATCCCATTTGCACGACACACAATGAACGAACGTAGGAAATATTGAATGTCATAAATAAAAAAACAAACAGATGAAAACACTTACCGTTTTATGCAGGGGGCCAAGCCCTCATGCACCCCACCACACCCCTGCTACTTAAATAGACCAACTCTGAGATCGCACTCCATTGAAGTAAAGGGAGTAATTCCCTATGACGATCTCCGTTCAATCTTTCGATATTCCCCACATTCGCTCACTGTGTGTCATGCAAACAGGATTCACACAATGCAGTTTTCGTTCCACTAAAATAGACCCCATAAATTCATCCCAGACGTCACAGGCTACAAATGTCTAACTATGCCAAAGTAACCATCATCATATGTCAGTCCTTCTCACTCCTTCTCTGCTGCTTCTCTTCTTCTTTTTCTGCACCTTCTCCCTACATTCCTTCCCTCTGTCATAATCAGTGTTAAAATATTTTTCCTATATATCTTACAAATGAACAATTAACTATGCTTCCTACCATCATCTTCTGCACTATTTTCTTTCTTTCAAAGTTTCTTCTTTTATTGCTTTGTTGCCTAAGCCTACAGTGGTTAACATACTGCTGGCATATTATAATCCTAACCTTTTACACCTAGAGTAACAGAGGAGCTGTTAGCTCTGATAGCATACTTGTTAACCTCTTAGTACCAAATTTCTAGATAAAGTCAAAAATAATGATAGGTTAAAGGTCCAAAATCAGAAACAGATTTTAAACATCAGTCTTACAAACTTAGAAAATTGATAAAGTAGCAGGTTTTGTATTAGCATACATTTTTCTGAAGGATATGAAGCCTGAAATTCAAAATGTCTGTCATTATTTACTGACTTCAATTCTCAATGATTTGCCAGAAGACCATAATTATTATGCTGAAGACACCTAAAATATCGGGCATAAATCTAAACACCCTTTGAAATTCTGGACAGATGAGAATTATATCTGGACAGTGCAGAAGATGATTCATTGTCAGTATTGAAAGAGATTCACATTTGTAATAGATCACCAGAATACAGTATCTATTATTAAAGCAAGAAATGGAAGTTCTCTAATTAGGGCTGAAACAATGGTCTCATTTTCTAGAAGCATACATTTATGACACTGAAATCATTTATAATACTGGATAGGGTTGTTTTAGCTGCTGTATGAGAGGACACATGTCTACTGGATACTGTGTATGGCAATGGCTAAGCATTTTCCCATGACAAAGAAAATTAAAAAAAAAAAAAGAAAAAGAAATTGTACACTATTGCCAGTTATGTGAGATTGCCAAAAAAAATGACCTAGATATGATGATTCAGTCTACACTGCATTTGCATCTAGGATGGAACAGTTATCTTGTTGTAAGGGAATGTTTTTGTGTCTAGGAAGGAAGAGCTACTTTCTAGTTAGTAAAGATTATTGTGTCACTCTAGAGTGGTATTTTTTCCTCTTAAATGCCAGAGTGGCAAAAAATTGCACTGGATTCCAAAACAGCTGTGTTTCTCATCAACCAGCTATGAATGAGTTACTAGAACAATTTATACAACTAGTCAAACAATACAATCGAAATCGAATCTGACCACAAAACTGTGCAGGTCACAATAGTTAAATCTCTTTCACTATATGAAAGAAAAGTACACTTGACAACTAAGATAACATAAGCAATGCTGTCCATAAATCAGAGCTTCTGATCATAACTGGACCTTCTGAGACTCAGAATTTGAAGAACTGTATAAATAAACTGTTTAGGCATATGGCTGGCAGGAAAATAGACAGATTTTTTTGTGGGATCCCTTGGCTTAATTTCTCCAAGTCTTTTGGGTTTCTAATATAATGACAGGAATGGACCCCATTCCTATGTCAGGGTATGATTAAAGATCATGAAATTAGAATTATTTCAGTCCTTGATGTTAGCCAGAACTGCTCATTGTAGCACCCTCATTGTGCATGGAATTGACTCATTCTGTAATTCATATGGAGTTACATGCATCGGTAGCATATCTAAATACAACTGTACATTATTACACCTGTTGCTCCTACCAGTATTGGAATTGCCTGGATATGCTTCTTCTACACTGCTTTTGCTTCTGTCTGAAAATCCTGATATTTTATAACTTTGTATTTCTCTGTACATAAGGCACTATAATCATTGTGCCTAGCAATTTCAATGATCAGTGCTACTTTTGTCTTTTTTCCTAGACTAACTTATCTGCTTTTCTCGTATTTATTTTCTGAACTGTTGGTAATCGGTGATCCTATGAGATAAAAATTTCATAATTTTCTACAATGCTTTGTGGTTCATGTTTCCAATGCTTTGCAACTACTTCAGTGTTGCACCATTTGCATAATCCCCAATACAATATTCTTGCCACAGTATTGTGCATTGCAGGTCCTCTGCCATGAGTGTATCACAGGAATAAAATAAAGATAATAAACTGTCATAAAGTGAAGCCACAAAGTGAAAGGAAACAAAGAAATACACACGTGACTCAAAACACTGCTAGACTTTAATAAAACAACAAAGCTTTCAGATAAGAATCCTTTATCAGTGTGATACAAAAGACAATTAAAACACTTCATTATATACCAAGTTGCAAAATCACAAGACACATCCCAACAAATCACATTTCAAACTAAATTATCTAATTAAATTATAAGAAAGACATTTATAAAAACATATAAAAAAAATCAGTAAACGTTATTTGCCCAAAATAATTGTTTGCACTTAAGTATTGGTATAATAGTAACGATTTTATTAATGCCAGATGGTTGTTCAGCTTGCATGCAAATTATCCACACATATTCCTTTAATTCTAACTCGCTGTTAATATCACCACCCCTTGGACTTTTATATAGTACCTCAATCTCTCTGAAAATATAAATATGACTGCTGCCCTGTTCAGCCAAATTGTTTGCTAATGCAGTAATCATTACACCCCTGCATATATCAGACCTATGCTCAATAATTCTTTCTTTGAGCTTCCTAGATGATTTTCCTATATAAAAGCTTGTACAGATTTTGTAGGTAGCCAAATGGACAATAAGGGGTGTATTACATGTAGCAGTACATTTAAAAATATATGTTTTTCCAGTTATAGGATGAATAAAAGTATTAGAACTACATATGGCATCACAACATGAACAATTAAAACATGGAAAAGTTCCTAGTTTGTTAAAAGTTTTTGTTCTTTTATTTATAGCTAAATCGTTATAACATAAATGACTTTTCAAATTTGAACAATTTCTGTATGCAAAAGATGCCTTATTCCCTACAAAAGGCTTGAGTTCTGAAAGAGCTTTTAATATACTTGAATTATTTGCTATAGTTCACCTCACAGCCTCACTGCATCTACTGTATGTTGTTGAATAACATAAAATGTCATCATCCCTATTAATGTTAATTTATTCCCTAGATGTACACGAAGCAGAGAAATAAGGTTTAGTTTTATCTTCAATCTGCTTCATAACATCTTCTCTGATATGGTCCAGAATGTATAAGTCATAGTCCCTTTCTATAAACTCAGTTGTCATCTCATCCATTTGATTAAAGCATCTTGTGTCATCAGTATTAAGCCTACTCGCACGCAAATACTGACTTTTTATAATTCCTTTAAATGTGTGGCTAGCATGCATATTCGTTCTATGTAAATACTTGTTCGTATGGACAGATTTTCTATAAATACATGTATTAATCTCAGAGCCATCATATTCCAACTTAACATCTAGAAGGTTTATTTCTGTTTTTGAGGAATTCATTTTAAACTGAAAGAAATTTGTTGTCTGATTAAGAAATCAATAAGTTCAACTAGCTCTTTTTGTTGTCCCTGCCATACTAGAAAAACATCTTTCACAAAACACTTGTAAAAGGAGACTTTAGACTTATGCCTTTCTGTCCCATTATAAATATATATATCCTCCCATTTACTGAGTGTGAGGTTAGCACAGGTGTTCGCAATGGGGGGACCCATTGCTACACCAGCAATTAGCTGCTCCTATTTTTTAAATGGTTTGCTAGAGCCTTTCTGCAGAATGAAAATTGTTGTTTTGGGGTTCTAGAAAATGTTTTATAGTTATTTATTTATTTATGTATTTATTTATTTTACATTTGTTAACCGGGAGAGTCTGACTGGATTTTGGTCCATTTTCAGCAGAGGCCCTGGGAGAAAAGCTCCACAGATATGTACATGCAGGCAGAGTAACTTTGACAACTGTATACTTTTGTACAAGAACAGTTAGATACTTTGGCAATTATATACTTAGTGCAAGAACACTTACAAAAATATTCCAGGTATGCCAGAATATATAACAGATTTAAGAATTATTGACTTTTATGCACAAACACAATAATTTTAGCAGCACATAACTGCATAAGTTCTCCTATAGTTCAGTAGTACAATCACTGATCTATGATAGTTTTAACATGAAGCCAGGTTTTTGAAAATACATAGTAAATAGAGAAGGGGTTAGTCAGGGTTTTACAGGGGCATAGCCAGTGTATTTATAAGTGTTTTTAAAAGATGTTTTAAATTGAGTTACAGAGGGGTCTTCAGTGAGTTCAGAAGCTAAATTACTGGATTTAACAGTTTGGGCTGGCCTTCTATTGGAGAAGCAGAGAGTTTTTAGGTTACTGTATGGAATGATGATATTTTTAAGTATGGGTGTGATTTCTGATTGATAGAGAACTTTGTGTGCTACAATTAGTTGATTATATTGAATTTGACAGGGTAGTTCTAGCCAGCCTAGAGCTTGAAGGTTAAGACAGCGGTGTTGTCTATATGGTGAGCCTGTAGGAAATTGAGCAATATTATTATAGCAGCTAGTGAGTTTATTTAGGTCAGATTTATTATTATGTAGTTTCTGGCAAACATTCTATTCAAGTCCAGATGTTGCCAGACTTACTATTTTTTTGACATGCTTATTAATTAAGTTCAGTAATGATATAAGTATGACACATGAATCTGATTTATGTGGACACACTGCTGAAGAACAGCAATGCTTCATCTTTAGGATGTGTGACCTGTCATATCTGAGTATGACATTAAAAACTAAAAAGTCAAAAATTGTACCAGACCTAATAGGTGCAGAGATTTAGGCAACTACAGATATCCCACACAGCAAAGATGAGCGAATGCTCAGAAGTGTAATCTAACATGATGTATGAAATTATACATTTAGGTTTGCTGGTAATTATCCTGTAAAGAATGTGGATGATTTAAAAAAGTGTTTTTATTAGTTCTTAGAGTAAGAAAGAAAAGTTATGATAAGGTAAGGTAAATGAGTGTACGCTGCCTGCTGAGTCATAGGTAGGCATGGTTATTAAAAGATTTCTCATAAATTCCTAGTGATTCTGGAAACATTTAGAAAACCTGTGCACCACCATAGCATCACAAGTGCCTGGCATAGGGTAAATTTTTCATGTTTAAAGTTTTTATGGTGCCAGAAGGAGGATAGCCTATAGGCAAAATGCACAGAACAGATGAATCCAAAAGGAAATCATTAAATAAAAAATCATTTGAGATTGGAATATTACTTGGAAAATTATTCTTTTTTTCTTATTTGCTATTATGATTCCATATTCATGCTAAATGGGGAAATAAAATAAAACTTATTATGGAAGTTTGAGGTTACCTGGCCACCCATTTAGAAGGCTGATACAAACTTCTCACAATGTGAGGAAGATAGTTTGTGTCCTACCCATCTAAATTGTTTCAAAACAAAGTTTTGTTAAAGTATTAAACTGTGTGTTATGAAGTATACAAGCAAAGTAACTCAGGAAGTGCAGTTAAGTCATTACATAACATAAAATGTTATATGATGATATATGAAAGATGAATATCCACTCTGTTGGGCATAGTAAAGTCTCATAAACACAAATTCTACCAGTAAGGCAATCAGTGGCTGGTAAATGTTGTTATCATATATAGGCTGTAGGGGCTACAGAGTGGCTTTGTTTTTATAAAAAATGGTGCAGAAGCTAAACACAAAGTATCCAACAGTGGTTAACTGTAGAACTGGAGAATTAATGTGTGGCAGGTTGTACTGTATTTTCCAGGTCTGCCTGTAAGCAACAAGACAGACAAAGCAAAAGAGAAAAAGGGAAAGAGACTGTGTGTGCGTGTGTGTGCGTGCGTGTGTGTGCATGTGTATGTGTGCATGTGTGCGCGCGCGTGTGTGTGTGTGTGTGTGTGTGTGTGTGTGTGTGTGTGTGCGTGTGTGCACGCGTGTGTGTGGGCATGTGTGTGTGTGCATGTGCGCGTGTGCACATGTGTGTGCATGTGTGTGTGTGTTTGTGTGTGTGTGTGTGTGTGTGTGTGTGTGTGTGTGTGTGTGTGTGTGTGTGTGTGTGTGTGTATATGTATTAGAAGGTAATTCTGTAGGTCAAGCTTGGAAGTAGGATTTCAGAAGATAATTCTGTAGGTCAAGCTTGGAAGTAGGATTTCAGAAGATAATTCTGTAGGTCAAGCTTGGAAGTAGGATTTCAGAATTTACTGCAAGTCTTTCTAAAGGGATAAGAGCAGCCTTGCAGATATTTTTAGATGTTGATTAAAACTAACAGCAAAACCAGTGTATCTGAATAGTTTGTGGAAGAGATTTCAGATTTATTGAAGATGTTGAGTAATATTCATGGAGAACAATCATAACTTTCTTCAGAATGCAGACAATGTTTCCCAGATATTACTGATATTTAGACTGAGGCTATTCCAGACTATTCAAGAAGTCTTTCAGTAACTCAGATGGAGCTGGGTGCTGGTAGAATGTACTATGTAATTGGTATAAAGGAAGGAAAGGCTGGTAGAATGTACTGTTTCACTGGCATTGGTATAAAGATGGAGAAGGCTGGCAGAATGTACTATGTCATTGATATAAAGGAGGAGAAGCCTGATGGACTGTACTATGTCATCGGTATAAAGGAGGGGAAGGCTGGAAGAATGTACTATGTCATCTGTATAAAGGAAGGGAAGTACACCATAGCAAGTTTTATAAATATACAGTGAAGCAGCTATCTTGCTGTTGTGCAGAATTCCTTTGAGGCAATGTACTATCAGAACGATTTTGATATCTGCTCTACTGAACCACCGTGGTAACATTGCAGATTGATTTTCCACAAGAATACTAGTTTCAACAATTTTTATTACATCTTATTATTAGCAGGTTTATTTTTAGGAAAACTCTGTAAAACATGTCCCAGGTTCATTTGCATTTTGTTTGTCACCTAGCACTTTCTTTCTGGTCAAAAACCCAGCTCCACAACAAATTTTGGATGGCACCTTTATGCATTAGAATTTCCCTGTCTTTTTCAGTTACATTTTCTTCCCTCTCAAGAAATGCGTGCCTCCATCCTTTCTTCTATGCACGTTTGTATTGCAACAGCTCTTAGCTGTATATATGGGACATTGTAGCCAGTGAAAATCATTCAGTTTGCTATGAGCTTTCCTCGAGTTCTTCTCCACTCTTGCAGTTATCAATGTGTTTTCAAATCTATCATGTGGCCATTGTTTTGTGCTATTATGTTTTTTTTATATGCTTTAGTTTACAGTCAGACATAAACAAATTATTCCTTGCATACAACAATATATGGGCTGTAGAGACTGATGAGCAACAGTGTTTGTGTAAAACTGAGTTTGAAATACATTTTGTGGCTATTTTCTTTTATTATTGCTATTATTTTAATATTATTACAGTCACACATATGCACACATTATTCCTGGCATTTAGTCAAATACAGCCTGTTGGGCTGATGAGCAACAGTGTATTTTTATAAAATGGTATTTGACATACATTCTGTGGCATTATTTTATTTTTATGTTATTATAATAGGACATTTGAGCTGTGCACAAACTAGTCCTGGCAGGCAACCAGATATGATGCTGGAGGATAGCAAACAACTGTGAATTTGTGTAAAACAGTTTTTTCAATACATTGGGTCCTTTATTTTTACTCATTTTATTACAGTCAGCCATCTGAGATTTTATTATTTATTTATTTTACATTTGTTTACTGGGATAGTCCAACTGGACACAGGTCCATTTACAGCGGAGGCCTGGGGAGAAAATCTCCATAGTATTTAACAATAATCAAAACATGAGACAGACAAACACATATCAACAATAATAGCGTATACTAAAAACAACATGGTTAACATGAAGCAGCGTTAAACCAGAGATCAACTTTTAGAATTCTAAACAGATGTATATGAATAACAACGTAGCTATAATTACTAGGTACAGGGTCTGCCTATAAATGAAAATGCTTTAGTTTGGTCATTATTCTGACTTTGTCAGATGAAATAAAGTTTTGTTAAACAAGTCAGATTACTTTATTGTAGCTACTGTTTGTGTTAAATAAAACTGGAATAAATTTACTGTGGTCATTATTTTTAATACACTCAGATGGATGTATTATGCAGTAATATTTGAGCTTTGTATGATCCATAGGCTGATGAACAAAAGCTGCTGCAATATCTATAGTGTTTGGTTTATTAATTGCATTGAATAATAAATTATTTCATTCATCAGGCTTGGATTGGGCAATGTCGACTAAACATGGTTTATTTTAGTGATGTAATTTTGCAGTGATATCTTTACAGCCTCCATCAAGAGTAAAGGCATACTATAGATATTTCCCATCAGTGTAATCTGCATTATTTACAGTGATGCTAAGAACTGCCTCATCTTACATAGTCATTGTTGGATATTATTTTGGATCAGTCTCATCAACTAGGTTGAATTCTAAAATATTTCTGCATTTAGTTAAATGTTGTTATTCTGAGTGTATTTTTGCCAGCCATTCCCTAATGCATAGTTGATTTAATTCAGGAAAAGTTATCATTAGCACATCAATTTTTAATACAACACCAGCCCTTTACTCAACAAAGACAGCAGGGACTGCATTGGTGTTAGAAGCTCTGAAATGCAAAGTAGTCAGCCAACACCAACATATGTAACAGTAACAACTCTCTTTTTAATGTGGAATTATTTGTATTATTTGTTTACTGGGATAGTACATTAATTTCAATGGACCATTTGCAGACAGAGCCTGGGTGAATAGGATCACATAAGAAATTAACAAAACATATTAACAGATACAAGGATATCCTGCAATGTTTAGTTCAAGAAGCAGTTTACTATGTCAAAACATGGATGGAAAAATGGAAATATACTTAGCAGAGTTTTACGGATAAGATGTAGCTATAATAACCAAGATGGCTTATGCTACAGGAGTAGCAGCATGTCATTAGGCACAGATGTGTGAACACATTGGAGGAGGAAAGAGAGAATATGTGCAGGAAAGGATACCATGGAGACAAGACAAATAAATGGTAAGAGAGGCATAAAGAGGGAAGAGGAGTAGAAAGGAGAAGAAGTGTAAGAGAGATGCAAAGAGAAGAAGGAAGTAGGATGAATGAGAGGCAGTAAGTAAGAGGATGACAAGATGAGATAAGGAAGGAAGAAACAGGGATAATAGGCTGGGGTGAGAGAGCTGCAGGGTTCATGTAACATGACCTGTGGGAGTGCAACTGCACTTCTTTGGGGGAAGAGATGTTCCTTCAGCTGTTGTCTGAAGCCTGAGTACTTTTGGACTTTGCAGTGATTGTCCACATTGACTTAGCAAATGTTGTTAGGTGGTTAACATTTCTTCTTATGTCCTTATGAATACTCGTCTCTTTAATATGTGCTATACATGTCCAGTTCTTATGGTGTGATACTAGTATTTTTTAAAGAGTTTCATTTTGTTCATCCAAGCCTACCATGAAAGTGTACTAATTTATTTATTCATAACAATAAGAGGTTTACAAAGTCAACAATACAGTTATAACAAAAAAGTGGGGGTCGGGGTGTACTATGGTTGAAAGTATCTTTTTTTTTTGTCATTTGTTCATTTTAAACAGTTTTTAATCTGGTTTTGCAGGACTAGTGTGCATTTGTGTGAAGTAATTTGGAATGCTTCATTGTGGCTGATGCATGTTTATGTGGAAAAAGCTTGAAATATATTAATTTGGCTTTTATTATTACTATCAATTTTTTACACAATTAGTAAACAATGTGACTAGAATTGCTGGGTGTGTGGGATGACTGTCAGTGAAAATACCTGTCCCTATTGAGTTATTAAAGCAAAACAGTCATCTGTTTGTTTTTGCAGGACTACTGCACATTTGTGTAAATCAAATTTGAATACTTTATTGTGGCCATTTTTATCACAATCAGACATGTGAGAGGCACACAGTCAATAAACTAGCCGCAATTGTTGAGCACAAATGGATTATAATGACAGCAGTTGAAATAGTCTTTTATGGTTGTAATGTTCTGAAATTATTTTTATTATTTTTGGTTAGTAAATTTAAATTCACACTAACACATTTTGATGCATTAAACTTTAAAATATAATTAAAAAATGCAGGTAAGTATACATTTATAAGAATCAGTAAGGTGAACCCAAAAGAACACATGGGTTTATGCATGATCTTAAAAAAACATATGGGGACCTAAGGTTTGAATACAGCCTGGGCTGAAGATACACCTCAGCTGCCATTGACAAGTAGCATACATACCTGGCTCAGAAGCATGTAACAAATGTTACAGATGAAAAGGCAAGTGTCATAACTCCAGATAACTATAAATGCACCTTTTGGATGCCTAACTGCTTCTTGTCTATTAGAGTGTGAGATTGAGCTGTATGGTAATAAGTGATTAGCTGTTATTTTATCTTGCAAGTAGATCACCCTATGTCCTTATAACCCATTAAAAGTCAAAATAGGCATAATACATATATTGAATAGGCAGCCACAATTGCTGGATCCCTAGCACAGAAGGATAAAGTCATGTCTATGACCAGTTGATCCCGGATTGATTAATGACCCAAGTAATGGTTGGGCGGGTGGTCTAATGGTTAAGGTGTTTGCCCTACAAACACAAGGTACAGGGTTTGAATCTCACAGGGGATAATTGACTAGGCTTAAAATGGCTCACAAGGGCAGTTAGCCTAGTACTAATCTATGAACCTATAATGGAGGAGATGGCTAAGGAGGATAAAAGTGAGCAGCCACAAACTAGTGGCTTCTAGCTGAGGTTAGTGAGACTGCATCAGGTTGCAAGGAGTTTGTCACATGTAGAGCACTGTCAAACAATGACTGACTTTGCAGCTGGGGTAATAAAGGTATGAATGCGAATATACACCAAGTAACACAGTACCGCAATATTTTTATTTGGTGGTCAGCATGCAGCACAGCAGCCAGGGGGAAATAGATACCGGGGGACAAGAAAATAAATGAAACAGTATGGAAGTTGATAGGTGGCAGCCTGTGAATGCTTGATGTGTATAAGCCTATATCATAACCATAAATTTCCTTTGAATATTGACACATTTTCCAATTCCTTTGTGCCTCATTTTCATGCTCCCTAGCTTTTCTTCCAGTTCTTGCATCATCTGTTCATCCAGTCTCTATTCCATAATCCCACCTTATTCATCCATGCTTTTGTCTTTTGCTTTGTATTTTCTATGTTCCCTTATTTCCATGCCTGTGCAAGTTCCTCCTAACGTCCTCCACTGCCACCTGTCATTTCAAAATTTCTTCTTTAAACCACTTCCTACTTATGGTGTCAACCCCAGCAGACAGCCAGAGAGAACTGCCACAAGTTTGAAACCCTCTTCTGAAATTTCTCACTCCAGATTCTCCTAGCCATTTTCTATAGCTGTTTCATTTCCTCACATGCCCCCCCCCCAGATATGTAATTGGTATGCATTTGCCATATCAAACCACCAGCAGCATGATGTCAGAGCCAATCCATCTTGTTGTACCCTTACCAGAGTTCTGTACTATTTGTGCACTAATCTGGCATAAACATCTCCAATCAGACCCACCCTATTAACAAATTTCATCATGCCCAGCACTTTTTCTCAGAGATAGCCTTCCTGCCATCCCTAGACTCTTCTATGCACATTTTCTTCTACCAACATCTCCTTTGCTGTTTGGGCTGTTCTTACTCTCAAACTCGTATATATTCTCCATATCTTACCATTGTGTGTCTTTTCCTAACCTCTTCATATTTTACCATTTTCATTGGCTTGTTCCTTTATACTTCCATTAATCTTTCATACAATGCCTCACTTTCTAACACTGCCTGCATCTGAATTTTAACAAGGAGCGCCTCTGTGAAATTAACTCCTACTTCTATTCCTTATTTTCCTAAATTACTTTAAAATAGGCCCATCCTCCACCCATCTCTCAAGTCCAGCAGTACTCTAATGTCTCTCTTCTCCCACTCTCTTGGTTTCTTTTTTATTTCCCCTGGTTTCCCCTCAAATAATGTCCCCAAGTATTTTTTACACTTAGAGACTCACATCCAGTCACTTCAGATGCATATAGCAGTTATCATCCCTAAATATAAATAGTTGATAGTGAGGCATTAGGCACCCCCCAGTATTAATGTTAATGTTGAATAAAATGGGTAGGAGTGAAGATAGTAAGGGAAATTGCTAGATAAAGAGGGTTTTATTTGTTTTATGTTTATACACGGACTCTTGATTTTTTTGTATATGTTTTGGGAACTACAATTTCAAATTGCAGTTTCGCCCCATGTGTTCATCTACTGTTCAGCTTTTAGCATATATGAGCAGGTGATAACAGAAGACTGAGTTCCCCAGTATCAGTTTCAATGTGAAGGGTGAAGGGCAACAGGAAAGAGTAATAAAACTGTAAAAGCTCTGGATTTTTTTTTAAGTATGGGCTTATTAATATTACAGGTCAGCCTTCCAGATGACTGCAGTTTGTGGTGCACACATTGCTAAAACGTAGAAGGGTCAACCTAACTACAGTTCAAAGTTTATAGTGATATATCATTAAGTTAACAACATCTGTAACTGATGGTGGATGAAAAGACCTGAAAAATATGTCTGTTGATTTACTTCTGCAGGGTTTACTAATACATGGGATGTGATTACTGAGAATGGAATTGAGAGAAGATAAGGTTACATACTCAGATTGAGCTTTTTTTTTAATTTTCAGATGAGGCAGTTATAGAATCATTGTTTACAATCACTGGCCTTTTTAGTACTGTGCATATTTTATTTTATTGTGTTTTATACACACACACACACACACACACATATATATATATATATATATATATATATATATATATATATATATATATATATATATATATATATATATATATATATATATATATGTGTATGTGTATATATATGGGTTCATATGAGTTGACCGACATGTTAAAAGACCGACATCCACATCGTCGACTCGAAATAACCGAACAGTTAAATAACCGAAATTTCACATTACCGACACTGACATCTCCGACAAATACGCACTGACGAATAAAATGCTCCCAACACCTTCAGAAAACTCCTTCCCGTACTCAACCATGTTTAACATGTATATGTAAAAGAAAACCCTGTAGCAGTAATATAGCTTCAATAAAATCCCCAGGTTTTCAGCAAATTGAAACGTAGTCTACAAGGTGAACAGTTGCGTTACTAACAGCGTTTGCCTTTCATAGTACGTTGCGATAACATATTTGTTCAATGCAGAGAGCATATCGCTATAAGTAACGCGACTATTTATCCTGTGTAATTACTTTCCATTTCCTAAGTAACTGGACGTGTTTATTCATGATTTACTAATTTAACATAGTTTTATTTTATGCTCATGCACTTTGCTTTCGGTACTACAAGTGACTTTGTACTATTTAAAGCCACAGAAAGCAAAGTGCATACGTACAAAATAAAACTATGTTAAATTGGTAAATCGTGAATAAACACGTCCAGTTACTTAGGAAATGGAAAGTAATTACACAGGATAAATAGTCGCGTTACTTATAGCGATATGCTCTCTGCATTGAACAAATATGTTATCGCAACGTACTATGAAAGGCAAACGCTGTTAGTAACGCGACTGTTCACCTTGTAGACTACGTTTCAATTTGCTGAAAACCTGGGGATTTTATTGAAGCTATATTACCTGCTACAGGGTTTTCTTTTACATATACATGTTAAACATGGTTGAGTACGGGAAGGAGTTTTCTGAAGGTGTTGGGAGCATTTTATTCGTCAGTGCGTATTTGTCGGAGATGTCACTGTCGGTAATGTGAAATTTCGGTTATTTCAGTTGTCGGTTATTTCGGCTGGACGATGTGGATGTCGATCTTTTAACATGTCGGTCAACTCATATGAACCCATATATATATATATATATATATATATATATATATATATATATATATATCGGTCTACTAGATTGAAAACTCACTTGACTGAAAATGAAACTTCTAGGACCACTTCAATGAACGCTCACTTCACTGAAAACTCATTTCTTTGAAACTCATTTCATTGAAAGTTATAATTGGCCTTTTCTCCACTGTAGTGCAACCCTGGATTGTGGATATAAAGTAAGGGGGGGGGGGTGTAGGGGACTATATTATAAACATTTTAAACTATACACAGTGATACTTACAAGCGCAATAAATAACTGTTTCCAAAAGAGAATATATAACCAAGATATTTGGGGGGGCTTTTCCCCCCCACCTCCCAATGTGAGGGGCTGTGCCTCCCCACACCCCCCCCCTTACTTTATATACTAACTCCATGATCGCACTACAGTGGGGAAAAGGCCATTTATAACTTTCAATGAAATGAGTTTCAGTCAAGTGAGTTTTCAGTGAAGTGGTCCTAGTAATTTCATTTTCAATCAAGTGAGTAGAGAGAGAGAGAGAGATAGACAGATAGAGATATATCGGTATTATTCAAATGGTCTGTCACTTCATCTAATCTGGTTGAAAAAAATGTTCAAATCACAGCTGATGTAATGATATTTGTCAGTACATTTTACCAGTTATAACTCTGATAATAAAAAAAGTTTACAAGTTTTTTTCATTACTGGTATGAATGAGTTTTATTAAAGATTTGTAAATAATATTACAGTTTGCTTTATCACAGTGTGCTGGATTGCACAAGCTTGTGAAGCACTTAGTGTTTTTCCCTATTTTCTATTGTAATGTGACAATGTTTTTGTACATATGCTGGGAAACATTTTAATTTATTTAATTATGGGGTGGCATGCTGGGTTAGATGAAGTATGTGTTCGATCATTCATTTCATTGACCAAAAAAAAAAAAAGTGCTGGAATGCATGATAAAAAAATTAGCTGATCTCACATACCAATTTTTAAATGCATCCAAGATCGTGGTAGAGTTTGTATATATAATTAGCAGGGGGTCTGGGGTGGTACAGGGAGAGTTTAATTTTTTTTTTTATTTGTAATTTTTGGTTAGCTGGTGATTGGCCATTGATGTTCAATCAGTTGACATCAATTGATATTCAATATTTTGATTTTTCAACATTCTAACAAACGTATCTATCTATCTATATCTATCTATATCTATCTATCTATCTATATCTATCTATATCTATCTATATATATATATATATATATATATATATATATGTACCCTTTGTCATTTCGAACTACTTAAATCTCGAATTTTGAAATCACAAGGCCGCATATTCACATTTCTGTAACCGGCAGAAGTGTGAAATTCAAAATACCGAAGCACAGATACTTTGAATTTCTGCTTCAGGTGGTAAGGAATGTGGATGTTTGGGTTTAGTTTTATGTGTGTTGTGACTGCTATGTGTGTGTTTGAGGGACTGTAAGATGTGTGTGTGCGAGTTTTGTTTGTGTTTCTATATGTGTGATCTCGGAGTTAGAATGTATAAGTATGGGGGGTGCAGGGGGGCTTGCTCCCCTGCTTATATGTAGTTTAAGTATATTTGTTTGATTGTGGGGGGGTTGTGTATGTTTATGTGTGTACTGTATGTGTAGCATAATTACAGGATTTAGAATTTCGCTGTTGTGTGTTTTCAAAGTTGTGAGTTGTAGTTGGGTTTTCGGCTTTGTGATTTCAAAATACTGAAATTCAAGATTTCAGTATTTTGAAATTACAAAGTGGACCCATATTTATATATATATATATATATATATATATATATATATATATATATATATATATATATATATATATATATATATATATATATATATATATATATATATATATATATATATATATATATATATATATATATATATATATATATATATATATATATATATATATATATATATATATATATAAAACTGTTTTATTCTGTATTTGATCGGTGGGTGACCAACCAGTTGTGTTTGATCACTTGCTGTTCAATGTTTTTTCGGTATTTGGACATAAATCCAAATATGTATGTTCCAGCTGCTAAACACCTGCTCACACTTAGCAAGGGTACCAGAGCTTGTCAGAGATTTGGGGAATTTGCTCTTTTCCCACTGAAGTAGGATATTGAGGCTGGTATATATAATTAGCAAGGTGTGAGGGTGCAGGGGGGGTTGCTTACTGCAAAAAAGCTTTTTATTTTGCTTTGATCTTAGCATTCAAACTTTTGATGGTTTGAATGTCTGTCATTCACATATTTGTATACACAGACATATACACACACACACACACACACACACACACACACACTATATATATATATATATATATATATATATATATATATATATATATATATATATGTAGGTGTGTAGAGAGGGAGATGTACATTTATATACACAGACCTCTATGTAAATAGACAGATGGAAAGACAGACAGATATGGGTGCTATGTGTTCCATCACTTATTCAAGTAATTGACCATGAAGTGCATCTGTAAATTAAGATGAATTTTTGAATGATCGACTTGTCTGCAGGAAGAGCATTTGCTGTCTAGGGCTGAAGGCCCTCTCCTGGTGGTTGTGTGACCCTAAGCCTCCTATGTAAAATGTATTTATTTATTTATTTAATTTTATTTTATTTTGCATTTGTTTACCCGGAAAGTCCGACTGGACACAGTTCCTTTTTCAGCGGAGGCCTGGGGAGAAAAGCTCCAAGACTAGCTGGTACATAAAATACAACAGAGAAACAAATACAGCCAAGTGAGAAGCAAATACATACAAGATAGTGGTTTCAGACACAATAAGTAGAACAGTAATTTACATAAAAAATGGTTGTTTGCATTTAATGGATACATCCAAATAATTATGTCCAGTTAAAGTGAAACTACCATTAGTGGTAGATCATGCTAGGAGAGTAAGAGTAATGATAATAGAGTGAAAACGAGGAATAGGTTATCCAGGGGAGTTGCAGGTGCAGAACCAGGTGTTAGTAAGGTGCATTTTTAGAACTTTTTTAAATTCAAGTGTTGAGGAGTTAGTTACTAGCGAGTTAGGTAGATTATTCCAGTGTTTTGAGATGTAGTTGGAAAGAAGTGATTCACCTACTGAATTGTTAGCTTTGGTGGTGTGTAGAAGTAGTTTGTTGCTGGAGCGAAGGGGTCTTAAAGGGGAATATGGCTGAATGAGATCTTTGAGTGCAGGGTTTTTTCTGATTGATAGAGTTTTTTGTGGGTGAAGATAAGTTGATTAAAGAGAAGATGTTGAGGGAGTTCAAGCTACTTGAGCTGCTTAAGTGATGAGCAGTGATGTGACTTGTATGAGGCATTAGTGGCAAACCTGGACATTTTATAACAGGCTTTGAGTTTGACCAGATTTGTCTTGCGTAGGATGGTTAAGATTGGGGAGGTGTACAGGGGAATTGAGAGGAGGTGGGTTCTAGCAATGGTGGCTTTAGTGTTATTTGTCAGAAATATATTGTTTCTATGTAAGAGACCTAGTTTTTTGTGAAGTTTTTTAATGGATTGGGCAATGTGAATATCAAATTTCAGGTTATTGCCAATTTTCACACCTAGTAATTTGGTACGGCTTGTTGGGGTGATAATAGTTTTATTTTTAGAGGGGATACTGAAAGTTGTGGATGGGGAGGTGTATCTGGTTTTGTTTTGTTGGGATATGGGATAAGTTGGGAGCTAATCAACCAAGATTCAGCTGATAATAAAGAATTTTGAGTAATGGTATGGAGGTCTTTGAGGGAGGAAGCTGAGTGAATCAGGATAGTGTCATCATAATACTACACTACTGAGGCCTGGGGTGTAGCCGAGTGAAGCTGGTTGGTAGAAAGAGAATAAAGAAGAGGACTAAGGATGGAGCCTTGGGGAACCCCTAAGGTATCTAGGCAAAGGGGTGAGAGATCTTGTTGCCAGTGGTGAGCCTGTTGATGTTTTGCTAGGTAACTTTGGAACCAGGTAATAGTGGGGTGCCTGAGGCTAAGGGATGAGAGGACATAGATGAGTTCGAAATGGCTGACCATGTCAAAAGCCTTGAACAGGTCCAGGAATATGGGTGATACAAACTGATCATTGTTTCTATGCTGGTTAACTGTGTTAGTAAAGGACAGTAGGATTGTGGTGGTGCTGTGAGAGGGGCAAAAAACATGTTGGGTAATTGATAGGAACTTGTGTGTAAGGAGATAGTCCATAGGTTGGGTGTGTATGACCCTTACCAAAATTTTTGAGAGAGGAAATAGAATTGTAATTGGGCGATAGTTTGTTAGTTTGGAGGAGTTACCTCCTTTGTGTAAAGGTAAGATATGGGAGATTTTCCAGATGATGGGGATAAGCTTCAATTAATGACCTATTTATAAGTATGGATACAGGGTATATGATTGCTTCTGCTCCAATTTGCAGGAATTCAGCAGGGAGATTGTCAGCAGCTAAGGTAGTGGGCTTAAGTTTTTTTAGTAGTTTTTTGATGATGTTAGTGGAGACTGGGTTTAATGTAAACTGGTTGTTGATTTTGGTGGATATAAACTGCTGTGATTTGGGGCAGGAGGGGTGTGGTTGGGGCTGGTCTGGGACAGTGCGAGTTGTTGAATTGATTCTGTAAAGTAAGTATTAAACTAAGTGGCTAAGTTCATGGAGTCAGTTGTTGTTGGGGTGGGAGTGGTTGATTTTCCAGGATGCAATATATTCTTAACTGCTGCCCAGAATTTTTGAGGGTTATTTGATGTTTATTCTGTATGTTGTAATAATAGTTACTTTTGTCTAATTTTACTAGTTTTTTCTTTATTTCGGAGTTCTGGGAAGGTTTGTTTAGTTATATGGAATTTGGTTTTATGATATTGTTTCTAGACTTTATCTCTGGTTCTGAGTAGGGGTCTGAATTCTTTACTTAGCCAGGGTGTGTATTTTGACTGCACTCTAATGGCTCTGGGGGGGGGGGGGCATGATAGTTGAGCATATTTAAGAAGGTGGAGTTAAAGGAGAGAACAGGTTCTTCTAGAGGCAGGTGCTTGAGAGATTCTCAATTGCAGCTTTTTAGGGTAGAGATAAACCTGTTTGGATCAAAGGTTTTTTTTGTTTCTGGTTAGAAGGATGGAGGGCTGACAGTTTTGATGAATGTGGTTTCTTAGGAGAAAGGATGGATTGACGCTTAGAAGTTTCATCAGTCCTAGTGGGAGACATGATGAGTTGTGTGAAGCCATAAAGGTTTACATAGGATGTAGGGTTTGGAGAGGAACAAAAAGAGCCAATCAATATTAAAGTCGCCCATTAGTATAGTTTCTTGTGGGAGAGATATGGAGGTCCATTATAGTATACTTTCAAGTGTGGTGATATTGTTGCCTGGTGGAATATATCCAGCTTTATTATTTAGGTGTTTTTTGGAGTTAGTTGTTAACTAAGCAAATATTAATTCTGCATTACCAAATTCAGGTATGGAGAGGTCAGGAAGGTCTAGTATAAGGTTATCTTTGAATAAGAATAAGTTCTTTGTGTGACTGTGTGTGTGTGTGTGTGTGTGTGTGTGTGTGTGTGTGTGTGTGTGTGTGCATGTGTGTGTGTGTGAGTGTGCATGAGTGTGTGTGTGTCTCTCTGTGTATGTTTGAGTGGATATATTTAAACTGATAGTGAAAGTATGTTCTGTTTGAACTAGTTTTACGTTTGGCTGGTGGCAGCATTCATCCATTGAATAGTCAACGCTTTTTGCACAGCTATTTGTTGGCCAGTCTTTTGCACATTTGACAACTGATACTGCAACATACATACATACATGCATACATATATATATATGGGTCTACTGCTTTTCATCGAATACCACGTATTCAAAAAAGAGCAGTAGACTGCTCAGTTACTCAAAAGTGCACTTATTCAAAAGTGCACTTTTTGGTAGTCACGGACCTTAGGATTAGGGCATGGGTCATAGTAAGTGGATAGCCGTAATAGCTATCCACTTACCATGACCCACGCCCTAATCCTAAGGTCCGTGACTACCGCACCACAGTAGAGGACAGGCTATCCTCCACTGTGGTGCGGTAGTCACGGACCTTAGAGTTAGGACACGGGTCATGGTAAGGGGATAGCCCTACTAGCTATCCCCTTACCATGACCCGCAACCTAACCCTAAGGTCCGTGACTACTGCACTAAATGGCAGTACGTAGCCCATTCGCTGAAGCAGGTTTCGCGAAAGTGCACTTTCGATTAAGTGCACTTTCACGTAACCCAGGGTCGACTTTGTGAGTTTGAAGAAGTGTATTTTCGAACTTATACAGTAGACCCATTATATATATATATATATATATATATATATATATATATATATAAATACACACACACACACACACACACACACACACACACACACACACACACACACACACACACACACACACACACACACACACACACACACACACACACACACACACACACACACACACACACACACACACACACACACACACACACACACACACACACACACACACACACACACACACACACACACACACACACACACACACACACACACACACACACACACACACACACACACACACACACACACGCACACACACACACACACACGCACATATACATGAGTTCTTCTACAAGCACTTGGGTCCTGTAGCTTGGTCAAGCTGCTGCTAATACTTAAATATGAAAGCATTTCAAGCAGGTAGCTGCTGCACCTTACCTGAACACATTGTTAGAGTCTGAGTGAGCGAAGTACATAGGGGGGAGAAGGAGTGAGAGTGTAGACTAGGGCAGCAATCGGAAGAGATTTAAGTTTAGGGAGTGGGAGGGGTATTTTAGGGTTAAGGTGTGCGGAAGGGAGTTTTAAAGTTAGGGAGCACCAGTGGAGTTTTTAGTTTAAGGTGCAGAAGTGGAGTTTGGAGTTAAGGAGTGATCAGGGAAATTAGATTTAGGGACGGATGTTGAAGGTTTAAGTTTAGCAAGCCATTAAGAATTTTAGGGTTAGGGAGGAGGGCTGGAGTTTTAGGGTTAAGGAGAGCGGTTGGAGTTGTAGTGTTAGGGAGAGGGGATGGAGTTTTAGGGTTAGGGAAATGGGTTGGAGTTTTAGGGTTAGGGAGTGAGGACTAAGGTTTGGAAGTTGGTTGGAGTTGTATGGTTAGAATTAGGGCTCTGGTGGGGCTATTCAGTTTAATAGTGTTGGATGTTAGAAGGGCTAGTGATTTAAGTAAGAATTTGCAAGCTAAAGTTAAAGCACTTGCTTTTTTGACTAAGTGGCAGTGAGCAAGTATTTTGTGAGCTATTCATACTTGAGCTCCTGCAATAAACCCTATGCATGTATATGTATGATCTTTGTAAAGAGAGTTGTCTAAAGTGTCAGGATGTGCCTTAAAAGTGTCATTTGAATAGAGCCAGCAGACCATCTTCAGAGGAGATGGCACTTTATTTAAGAGGCTGAAAGAACTGTCCTCAGTTTTTCCTAGAAACAGGATATCCCTCCAGGTTAGCTACAGATATATGTCCCCAACGCTAGGAAAGTTGAGATATAACAAATAGAGAATGACAGGGTTAGAAATAATAATGTGCTTTTTCTTCTCAACTTCACAAGTTAAAACAAATTGTAAGAAAAATCTGGAACATTTTAAAACTCAGTGAAAGGGTATGCAATGTTATAAGGGATGTACCTCATTTTGTGCATAAGAGAGAAAAATGTTAAAAATGTTACTGGAAAATACTGACTGATGTCAGTAAAGATGATGTAACAGATAAAATGTCTGGTACATTTTCTTGTTGTAGCTGCAAGTGATATAAATTAATATTTGACAGCCAATTCATTAAAAATTTTTCGACAAATCACTAGATATTAAAGGGAGGTGCAATTGTGAAACATTGAATGTATGCAACCATGCTCAATGTTTTGCCTGTGACTGTTTCTGCAAGGACAAAATGAGTACAGATTTGAAGCAAATAGTTTCAAAAAATGTCAGATCAATTAAAACCAGACACAAACAATCATCTGTATAAACATAGTCTAACGTACTTTTGGAAAAAATAGCAATGGATCAGAGCAGTGTTGACAATAATTACTGTTAGGACAAAGGGAATTAAGGTGGCATCTGAGATTTAATGCCTTTGAGCTTCCAGACTTTAATGACTTTGTGAATATACCATGTTTTTAAAGCTAGAAGTTAGCCTTATTAGATATGTCTTGATGACAATGATTTGTGTAATCATGTGATTTCATAATGTCCAATGGCATTCTATTAAAGTGTTTCAGCCTGATGAAATTAATATATTTAACACTTGAGCAAAGCTGTTTACCCAAATAAAGCAAGTTCCTTAGTTTCTAATGCTATAAACAATCTCCTGAAAGCTGGCGTGACTATCCGCACTATCTGTACTATACTGCTTTTTTCAGGTTTGCATTTGTTAAAGACGCTATAACAAGTTAAGTGTAGTGTACTCACTATCACTACTTTTATCCGTTCAAACTATTCGCATAGTAGTGGCCACGGCTCTGCACAACAGTGCTGCTTAAACAATTAAAACATGTCCTGTCATGAACTTTCTTAGTAACTATTACTAATAGGTTATATGATGCAAATGCAACTATTACTGCACAGACCTCAAAGTATTAGCCATGTCTGCTATCCACTAAAATAGTCACATCCCATATATAACTTAGCAATACCACAAAGCTTAAAATACCATATGAACCAAACTACAGGCAAAGTAATACACCAAAAATACCCCTAAAACCACTTACATTAACATCACAACTCCCTAATCACACAGCCCGTTCAGACAGAATGAAAGAACTTAAGCACCCCAAAACTGATCAACTATCTAATGTGTGGTACTAACTCCATCAACTACAAGATGAGAGACACCAAACACAGCTCCACCAAAATGTGACAATACACTGGCTCCACAGGCAATGTTACTCACAAATAATCCTGCAAAAAACAGAAGTCTATTTAAACCTGATGACAAAACCAGGGAAGAAGCAAGTGCTTTAAAAAGCATTAATGCAAACATTCAAAGTTTTAATATCAGTGTAGAGTAGTTTTGTGCATTTCTCAAACTAAATAACCAAATCATCATAATCTTAATGAATACCAGGCTAAAAGACCACATTGTTTGTTTGTTTGTGTCTTTTGGCTTTTCCCAGTTAGGGGTCGCCACAGCGGAAATCCGGTCCGCTAATGATTGGTAGTGGATTTTTATGTACCGGGTTACCAGTCCCGACGCACAACCTTCAACGAAGGCACACCCCAAAAGACCATATGACAAATCAATAATTCAGCCCCACTGGCTGTAATATACTTTACCATGATAGGGATATAATGTGTTAGGAAAAGCAGCTATCTTACAAATACTAAATTAACCACTTTCTGAAAAACAATGCTTCCATTACATTCACAAAGAATCTGTCTTAATAATAATCCCTTTATGAAATCCTAAATGTCATAAACTGTTACTATACTATATATAATGTTTGCCTAAATTTAAAATGCACACTGTTTGCATTTACTTTTCCAAAATCCACTCATTTATCAGCTCTGCAAATATTGCAGAAGGTAGCCTCAAAATCTAATAGCTATAGTACTATTCAAATGCATTTAAGCCCTCATCACAATGCATGTTTTTACACAGTTATGTGGCTTTGTCAATATGCATGTATACTATTTTTCGCTTTAACTATGTATACGATCTTAATTGCATATTGATGTTGTTTGAACTTGTATCATTATTTCTCTATTTTTTTTTTCTCCAAGCCTTAAAAATTGGGTCTTAAACTTATCAGGACATCCCCACCAACAAACTGTAAATAAATGAATAAATTAATTATATAAGTTTTAAAATAGTTCACTTCATTTTACTGCAGACATCATTTGCTGCATAAACTGGCAAACAAAAGGTACTAGGAGCAAATAATTAGAGAGGGAAAGATAATGGAATGGGATGAGGCCAAGAATACATTTGGAATGCATGCTGGACACTGCCTCCCCTATCTTGACTAGCTGTCAGAATATAGGCAAAGAGAAAGGAAAGGGGGAGTTAGGTGAATCTAGATCAGAAGCTACTGTTAAAACAAGGATAATCAGTAGGGCATATACAGTAAAATATTGCATGGTAACTGTAGGAATCAATCAAAGAAGGTCAGAAAAGATTGGGGAACAGAGAGACTGAATAAGTAATTCACAAACAAACAATGGGAAGATATATGTATGGTTCCCAAATATGCAACAAAGTCTAGAAGATTTAGGATTTTTGGTTATAAGTATATGCATAGTATTTCTGTGCCACAAGAAGACTCCAAAGAATTTTCCTCAGGTAGACCTCAAATGTTGAAGATGTGATGGAGAAGAAAGAAACAATTGGTAACATATTTTTGGGGAGTGCAATAAGTTGGCGGACTTTAAAAATTCCCAGCAGACTACTCTGTCAGAGATACTGGGTGAACAAATTGGTGTAACCAAGGAAATGTTTTTTTTAGCTGTGATACAGGATCTAAATTGTATCGACATAGTAAGGCTTTGCTGATTTTAATTCTGGTGGCT
Organism: Protopterus annectens; assembly: GCF_019279795.1. Lineage (NCBI taxonomy): Eukaryota > Metazoa > Chordata > Ceratodontiformes > Protopteridae > Protopterus > Protopterus annectens. The sequence continues at coordinate 38,305,380 of NC_056729.1, read as the reverse complement.
GCCAAAAAAGCTGTTATTAGAAAATGGAATTCAAAGTCTTAACTAACCATATTAGAAGTAGTGAATATAGGAACAGAGATGAAAGAATAGGAAGAGGGATCTTTAGAAAAGTGAAGGAGGAAATTACATATAAAAATGGGAATTGTGGGAACAATACATGCAGAATGATGTTTTGGAGGATGAATGAGGTTTAAAGGAAGGCAGGAATTGAATAAGCTATGAAATGTTTGACTGACAATGACTGTTTTTGTCCTTTCAGCTTTTCCCAGTTAGGGGTTGCCACAGCGGAACTCCGGTCTGCTAATGATTGGCAGTAGATTTTTATGGTGCCGAGTTGCCAGCCCGACACCCAACCTTTAGCGAAGGCATGCCCATTCACACATGTCTTTCAGAGGCCACTCAACTGCGGGGAGGACATGCAGACTCCACACAGAAGGCACTCCAGCTGAGAATCAAACAGGAAAACCTCTTGCTGTGAGGCAACAACGCTACCACTGTACCACCGTGGCTGATGACTGACAATGACTGTATAGAAGATTATATATAAAGTGAAATGTTTGCAACTGAAAATATGTCAATATAGTTTGTTTTCATTTATATAAATGTATGATTTCCTATGTCATACATAATAATTTAATAGAAACATTTTTTTGTTTTAAAAAAAAGCATAATTTGATGCATTGTTTAAAGTGGATAAACATACAACAACATGGACTTGATCATGTGACAGGTGCTATTCTGAGATGCCTAAGAGTATGAAGTTTTAGCCAAATATAGGTAAAAAGAAGGATATGCTTTATTCTTTATATTTATTACCTAGTGTCCCATTTAATGTGAAAGCAACAACATGGTCTGGACTTACATATTGCTGAAAGGTGGTGTACTGGTGTACACAGTTTAAATAATACATCATCCAGAAAGGTATCCCTTATACTGTTGCATTAGTGTAGACTTCAAATGTTTTAGTGTTTCAGTCATCACAGATATGGAAACTAATTGTGTTATTTTAAAAATGCTAAAGGGTTATTTTGTGATACTAGGCAGTAAAATGTTATACCCAAATATAAACAATAGTTACATTTCATGATATTTTTCATGTTGGCAAACATCATTTGATGCACTGTTTAATGAGGAAGCAACATGGATCAACGTAAATTTGATCATTTGACCAGTGCTAGATGGTGATACTTGCTAGAGTAAAGTAAAAGCCAAATATAAGTAAGACAATTATTTTACTTTATTTTTCTGCAGATGTAATTTTGGTAATGTTTAATGATGAAGCGAAACACACTAACATGGTTTTGGCAGTCTGATAAGAGATATTCTGTGATACTTGACACTGAGGAACTGTAGGCAAATATAAGCAGGAAAATGGTGCCCTTTACACATTAGTAAGTATCATTTGGTGTACAGTTTAATTGAGAAGCAATGAGCCACATTTAAGTATTGCAATTCATAAACAAAAATCATAATACTCTACAGCCACATCCAAAAGACCAAACCATTAGGTGGAATAGGGGGTTATAGATCACTACAGTATACTATGTGGTCCTATGCTGCAGGCAAGGAGGTATGACAACACGATATAGCACTGCAAGAACAGCATGTTAGTAGGGTATAGAATAAGCTTACCATGTAGCTACTTAGTAAGGTATATTATACCTAGCAATGCTGATTTTCCCCATTGTGATGTGCTCTACCTTCATGTCTAGGAGTGATTCATAATCACTGTACATTAAGGTGCAGTTAGTGTCATTACCATAGTATATTAATGAGAGGATCTGGTGCTGTACAAGCTCCCAAGGGCATGTGCACTGGCATATCACTGTATGGAAGTGGCACATGTATAGTTGTGGTAGCAGGTTTGCTTGCATCACAGGGAACTCCATTGCAGGTAGGAGTTTTCCTGATGTGCAATAAATTTTTTTCTGTTTTGTTTCTTTTACTTTTGTGTTGATATTTTGCGCAGCTTTATGTACTGACAAACAGATTATCAGGGAAGGGAGTGACTATGCTCACAAACAGTATACCATCTGTTTTTATGCAGCTGGAGTACCATAATTTAGGCCATTAGGACCAGTGCATAAATAGGTGGTACATTTTTTGTGACTAATGACCAAACTTGGGGAAGAGTAATTTGCATATATGGTGTGATGATGCAATACAGTGTGTGCATACTGGATTAAGGCTGTATACATGTTCTAGACTTGCTGTGCACAAGTCTTTATGAATTACAGAGGGCTTTGGTATGCAAGTGTAATATGTCCCAGCCCTACTTCATGGTGCATGGTGGCTTATAAATACTGTTGCCATTCTAATGTTAGTCAAGACCACGTGTACATATAGCCTTGGATAAATTGTTTTGTGTTTGGCTAAATTAATACAGTCAACAGAAGTTAAGATAGTTCAATCCCGCACAGATTTACTTAGCATGTAGTGGCTGTATTTATTCTAACACACATGCACTAGGGTAGAAGAATAGATCAGACTGTAGATACATATGTCATTGTGATGCTTATCCTTTGAGGAGCATTGCTGTCTAAAGATGCTCAGTAGAAAGGAACACAGAGCATTATGGGGCTGTTCTTTGAGAAGCACTATGGCTGATAACTGACATTTGGCATAAACCAATAGGAATATTCCATTTTATTTCATGCAAATATCATCTGGTGTGCTATAACATTTGGATGTTACTGTACTATGAAAAACGTTAGCATATACAGGCTTAAATTTGGCACTCCAAACCAGTTATGAAAATATTAGTTGTGGGGAAACAACACACATTGTTTTTCTCTTGTTAGACTAACAAGCATAATTTTATAATACCTGATAGTGAGAAGAAGTAATAGCCAAATATAAGTAAAAGGAGTATGTTCACAAATATTACATAATATGTGAGGCTTTGTAGATTCTGTCACACTATTCTGGTTGTAAAAAGATGATGATCATTCAGTAGAGACAGAAGACAAAAAATGATTTTACCCAAATAAAATTGAAACAGTTTGCATTTTGTGTCATTCTTAACGTGGAAACAAAATGCAACAACATGGCCTTAACTGCTAAAAATCAAAATTATGCTGTTGGTTGTTGCTGGTTGTTTCTTTGTTGAATTAATATAGCCAATGCTAGGGAGTTCTATGTATAACTGAATTAATATGAACTCTAAATGTTAAGATGTGCTGTGTGCAATACTACTGTTGTGGCTTCTAGATGCTATTCTGTATACAATAAAGTTATAAATAAAGATGGTTACTGGGAAACACTGCACAGTATTACGTTTTTGATTGTTTGATGAGTACTGTTCTATGAAATGATATCAAGAAATGTTCTAACCAAATATAGGCAAGACAAATGTTTTATTTTATTTTACATGCTGGCGACTGTGATTTTGTACACAGTGTGATGCTATCATTCTATCATCTTTATAATCTGATTGTGGCAGAGCAGCATGCACTGTGATGTATATAACCCAGAGGAATTATTTTGCATGTCTGTGTATTGAGTTAAAGTAATGCGGAATCAGAAAGGGCGTCACTGTCAGACTGAATAAATACAGCCTCTGGATGCTATGCTCTTCTGTTTATAATAGAATTAATTAAGCCTCCAGTTCCTTTTCTGGACAGCACAGTGGCTCAGTAATAACATCTCTTCCTCACAGGCCCATGGTTCAATTCTGACTTACAGCTATATTTTCCTTATTCTAAGTGTCCCTGTGGGTATTCTCTATTTTCTTCATACCTTCTTAAAACATGCAAAGTGATTGGCTACATTAAGTCTACTGCAGATGACTAAAAACTCAAAATACTGAATTTCATTTGACAGATACCACAATACCTAATTTTCAAAATACTGAAAGCTCATTTGACTGAGTCTCATTATACTGAAAACTTACAATGCTGAATTTCAAAATAGTAAATTTTAAGCCATAGATGTGATGCATTTCCCTTCACCTGTCACTTGCTTGTGATAAAAAAAAATTATTGTAATTTAAAGTGCCAACTGTCAGAATACTGATAGTAGCATAGAAAGTAATGTTGTAGTGTTTCTAAATGTGGTATGTCTCTTTACATTTTATGGGGAGTAGCTAAAGTAATATGGCAGACGTTTTGTGCGCTCCCGGTAGTAGTGGCAGTGTGTACAGTACTGTAAGGTAGGAAAAGGTATATGCCCTTTTCAACAATGTAGTGCAATCCTGAAGTTAATATATATATAGCTAGAGGGGGTATTGGGGCACATCCCCCCACATTGGCGGCTGTGGGGGGCATAGCTTCCCACCTAGTTTGGTTTTATATTGTCCAGCATCTGTAAAGAGGGGAAATGAGTTGTTTTTAAGTCTTGGAAAGAGTTAGTCATTGGTGTTGTAAGTGAGCATGTGTATGGCTTAATAGTCAGTATTTTGACATTCGGCATTGTAAGCTTTCAGTATAATGAGACTCAGTCAAATAAGTTTTCAGTATTTTGAAAATTAGGTATTGTGGTCTCAGCCAAATGAAATTCAGTGTTTTGAGTTTTCAGTCATGTAAAGTATATATATATATATATATATATATATATATATATATATATATATATATATATATATATATATATATATATATATATATATATATATATATATATATATATATATATAGATTCACTTTAGAAGCTCGAAATACTGAAATGTCGAAATTCAGTATTTCAAGCCCATAAAGTGGAATCCTGAAAAGAGTGAAAGCTCAGAAGTGTGAAATTCAAAACCTTGAATACTGGACGTTTTGAATTTCATGCTTCTGAGGTTCTGCTGTGGTTATGGATTCAGGTAAGTGTGTGTGCGTGTGTTAAGAGTTTTGGGTAGGGGCTGTGGTGTGTGTTAGTGTGTTTTGTTACTGTGATGTGTGTGTGTGAGCAGAATGTAGCTTGTGTGGTGGTGTGTGTGTTTGTGTGTAGTGCGACCTAGGAGTTAGAATATTTAAGTAGTGGTGGTGTGTGGGGGGCAGCCCCCCACATAGGGGCATGCAGGGGGGCTTGTCCCCCTGCTTTTATGTAGTAGAGAGCTTGTGTTTGTGTGGGGAGGATTGTGTGTGTGTGTGTGTGTGTGTGTGTGTGTGTGTGTGTGTGTGTGTGTGTGTGTGTGTGTGTGTGTGTGTGTGTGTGTGTGTGTGTGTGTGTGTGTGTGTGTGTGTGTGTGTGTGTGCAGTAGTACCATGAAATTGAAAATCTCCAGTGTGTAAGCTTTTGAATTTCACACATCTGAGTTTTCTATGTTTTAAAGATTTGACTTTATAGCTTCAAAATACTGAGTTTGGACATTTCAGTATTTCGAGGATATAAAGTGAATCCATATATATATCTATATATATATATATATATATATATATATATATATATATATAGATATATATATATATATATAGATAGATAGCATTTATCCTTGCCCTTGTGGTTAGTTCATGGATATTAAAGTCCAATAAATACACTGTGAACAGTGGAAGCAACACAGGTGATGGATGGAACACCCATTTTATCCAAGGAAACCTAAAACATTTTGCAGTCGGTGCATTGTTTATAATGGAAACAACATAGAGTAACATGCTTCTTATCATACCTTTCAGCCGTACCAAATCTCATGGTTTTTACTAGTTTTTGAGGTCCAAATTAATGGGGTGCCATGATTCCCGAGTGGCACCCTTAATTTCTGAATTTCCAGGCTTTTTTTTTTTTTTTCATCTTTTTTTAGACTGATGTCAATGCAGAGGCATGCACAGTGACATTAGCTTCATGAGCAGCCCACCAGCCTGTCGAATTTCGGCTGAGGGGCAGGGTTGCTCTAGTAACTTTGATTCTACTTTCTATAGTCCACTGCATCACTGTCTTAGTTCATTTATAATATTGTTGTATTTTTAGTTTCCCAATGCCAATATCCTCTGACTCCAAACTTAAAACCATAGGAAGAGACGATCATGGACATGGTTCAGTTAAATCACTGTCTGACCTCGTCCTCAGCAACAACATACACCTGCATCTTGCGGCCATGTACAACTAAATGCATACACAGAAGAACTCCCTTCCAAAATACCTGCATTAAAATCCTTTTTCACCCTAGGTCCCGGACCCCAGCTCATAGAGTTTCATACAATTTGCACAGTTTGTAAGGGAATTTCATGCATGCTATGCTCACTGGGCAAACTGACATTAGTCACTGTAAACTTCTTCCCCATACTGCTTTAGCCACAAAATGTCAGCTCCTCACATCCTCCTTGTAGTGCAACAGAGATAAATAGTAATATAAGCTAAATATTAGCTTGCTAGATGCCAAATGACAACTGCATAATGTACAGATGCAGCCAGCCATGCTGATCAATTGTTATTTTCCTTTATTTGCATTTTAGCAGCAGTGCACGTGCTGGACTCATCACATGTCTTGCACGCTGCAACCTGCTGTTGTAGGGAATAAAGAGAGAGGGGCAGGGCAGCCCAGGACAGATGAGACAAGTAAATAGAACAGAATTCTTACAGTGAGCAGGCAATCCAAGCAGTGACTGAAGATATGGAGCAGGCATGGTCTTGGCGCAAATGATAACAGAGAAGATAGTATAAGTTCTTCTTATTTGTCAGATAATCAGGACCATGTTCTAGATGTTGTTGTGCAGGGTTGAAGTAATACAGCCTTAGTCATTGTGCTCTTTGCACACCTAAGTTAATATAGTCTCCTGATGGTAAGCAGTAGAGAGAAGTCATGTTCTTTGCTTTTGTACTATAGAATTAATACATTTAGAGAATGGGTAACTATTTTTACTTATGTTGAAACAAAGCATTTTGCTTTTATTTCATTATCATGGCATAGCAACATACTTTGGTTCACAGTGATTTTGAAAAAGCAACATATAGTACTGTACTGTTTTAAAGAAAAAAAAGATGAAAAAAAAAAGATTGTTAGATAAGACCATATCAGTGATTTTGGTTTCACTATAACTCTTAAGACAAACCTCCTCATTAATATAAATGGTGAAATGTACTTAAAGGTAGCACTCCATTGTAATATTTTATTTATTTACATACTTGTTTGCTTTGATATCTGCTGATTTACATATGAGTTTATTTTAATGTTTCCTAACTCTGAAGAAGCATCTTAGTCACTGTAGCGATATGTTCAACTTGCCTGTCTCCCAGCTGCACCCCACCCTTCCCCCAAAACACTAAAGGGTTATAGCTACCTATATAAAGGTGGATCTAAACAATACAAAAATACACAGTAACCATTAAGAAAAAGGGAGCATGGCATTGTGGGTTAAAGTAGAGACTGCAGATTGTAATGCAGTCCCAATATGATTAGCTGTAGAAAGCATCTCTTGTGATGTGGTACAGACTATGAAAACTGAAAACAATATCATTTAGATGGTAAAGGAATAACACATGCTACTGTAGAGAATTCTACACATCCATTAATAATTACAACACCTTAACTGCAGCCACATCTAAGAAAAAGAACATTTTTGATGCACTTATAGGGAAATATCACAGCTTGCATTAAAACCTATTCATGTACGAGCAGTTTAAGACTGGGTGTTCTCAAATGCAGAGACAGGATCTTAGATCTAGAAGTGGCAGTTGAACATTTAGGAACATCAAGAACAAATAGAGTGGTTTACAATGGTAACCACTGGAAATGTCAAGACCCGCTAGAATGAGTCCTGAAATATGGAGAGTGAATGACCAAAAGAACAGAGTTACGTATGTTAAGTCCAAGATGCCATTTCTCAGAATATTCCCCCTTTTCCAAGGTATGGAAATCTTGTTCAATATATTTAAGTTTGGTGGGTGTGAGGAGCTTTCCTCCCACATGGGGGATGCAGTGAGGACTTGCATCCTCCATACAAAAAGAAGTTTAAGGACAACAGCGATTTTCATGATTCACTCTTCTTCTGTGTTTTCGGTATTTCTTTATTTTGATTTATCTGCACTCTGCATTTCACTTACCAACATTTCAGTATGGAGCCATTTAGTACAGTACAGCTGTGTAAGCAAAATTAACATAGCACTAAATGTTTGAATAATCACTGTTCTAGTAGGCTTCGCTATATGGGTTAGATCCTGCTTAGGATATAACAACCGGCCAACTTCCAAAGCTTCAGGGCATCTTCCACTCACCCAAACTGTTAGTCAGCTTGAGATGAGCTCACTAAAAGTCAGATTTGTGCAAGTCCTTCATAGTTTTTATGCAATCAGAGAGAGGGAGGCTAAAGCCTTGATAAGAACAATGCTAGGAAAATAAAAATAAATGTCCACACCCTGGCAACAAAAATGTATAAAAATAAGGGGATGGAGAGGCTATTGCAGCAATGATTATTCAAACATCTACTTTATGGAAAGCTTAATTACACAACTGCACCTTGTTCATCATATGGATCATTGCTACAGTAGCCTAAATTATTTGGGTAGATTACCGTAGATTAGACTGATTGGGAGAAAGAAGAATGAGAATCTGTGAGTCCTTGGAGAATTGTCTTAGCAATGCCTGCCCTAGATCTTAAGGACTCAGGTTTATAGGGTTATGTAAAAGTCTGCACAGAGGGCCAAGTTGATGCTTCAAGAATACTTCTAGAACCTTTTCCAAAAAGTCAAGGTAGACTGACCCTTGACCCTGACTGGATATTTCTTTTTGTTATGGTGGGTATGACAAAAGGTAATACCAAGAGACACACTTGGAAATCTGTTTTGACACAGGTTGTCATTTTTTCTTACCTTCACAAAAACTGAACAACTGATTAGAGTTCCAGAAAGATTTTGTTCTGTTAAGCAAGCACTGGATGTGGACATCCAAAGTATGGAACATTCTTAACCCCCTCATTTTTAGGTTCTGTAAAGAAGATAGTGGGATGGATAGAATGGCTCAAGGTAAACTCAAATACCACTTCAGGTGTAAAAGAAGGATTAGTTCTTAAGGAAACCCTATCTTTGTTGAAAATGAGATAAGAATGTTCCACCATAAGAGCTTGCAAATCAGACACTCTTCTTGCAGATGTCACAGCAATTAGTAACACTGTGTTTCATGTCAAGAACCTCAGGTCTGCCAGATGAGCTAGTTCAAATGGAGAAAGTGATAGTTTTTCTAACACAACATTGAGATCCCAAGGAGAAGCCATTTTTTTTCAAGAAGGCTTCACATGCAACACCAATTTCAATATAATTTTTACATGAGACTGCATTAAAAGAGGGGGATCCATGATCAGATGTGCTGTAATGGACAACAAATGTACTTTGACTGAGAAGTAGGATAGGCCAGGGGATAGTAACAGACACAAATAATGTAGAACCATAGAAATACTAGTCCTGAAAGGCACTTTTCTTGGCAGCAACTAGAAAACATTTTCATTTAGTAATACATGCAGCAGGTTTTCTTGCCTCCTTTAATACTTGCTGCATTTCCTCATAAAAACGTGCCTAACAGGTATTAAGATTCTATTTTATAGGTTGTATCAACCACCCCTGGTCTTGTGTGAATAAATCTAGTCTGTGACACAACTTGTGGTAATTGCCTCTGGACATCTCCAAAAGAAGGGAGAATCACTGCTGCCTGGATCAGAAGGAAGTTGCCACAATGATCTCTGGAGAGTCCTTCTAAATCTTCAGAATGATCCTAGATATCACTGGATAGGGTGGAACATGTCAAAGAAAAGAAAATGGCATCTGTCTTCCAGACTTTCTTTCATGGAGCCCTGGATTAAACGTTTGCTAATTGAGTGCCATGAGTGGAGGCAAAAAGATCTATCTGAGGTGATCACAACAGTTGGATCAATTCCTGGAAGACCCCTTGATTCAATTTTCATTTATGAGGGTGTTTCCTGGTCCTGCTCATCTTGTCTACTAAAACCTGTAGCTCTGATGGTATGAAAGATGCTTGTAGAGTGAGACTGTGCTAAAAGCTACATCCCAGGCTGCCATGACTGTTCTGCACAGAGGATAATATCTAGTTCCCCCTTGCTTATTTATGTACTACATCGCTGTGGTATTTTGGAAGCACTTGTAGTGGACTTGGGCACCATAGATGATTGAAAGAATTAAGAGCATTAGTAAGTGCCAACATCTCTTTGACATTTATGTAATTGGTCTGTCTTTTCATTTCCAAAGACCCTGCACATTTATCCCCATAGACCCTGCTCCCCAAGCTAAGTCTGAGGCATCTGTTGTGGCCTACTGTCATGGAGCTGAGAAGGAGAATGGGAGACATGGATTCTGAGAAATTTGTTGCCTCTACAAAAAATTTGCCTTTTCACAAACCCCCAAATTGGGATCTGAAATATCAGGGTATGCTGATGATGCTAGGGCCATACAGATTGCAAGTACCACTAGATTTTTCACATGTGGAGTCATGCAGAAGGTATCATTAGAATCACAGATGCTCTAAGATGCAGAATCCAGTAGAATTCCCTTACTGAGACAGTAGTCTGAGTGGAAACATTCAGGAATAGATCTAGGTACAGATCTACCTTCTCCTGTTGAAGAAAATCTTTTAGAACTGAGGTATCCAGGAGTCATTCCAGGAAAACAGTCATGTGAGAAGGAGTCAGTCAAGACTTCTGTATGTTTTCTTTAAATCCCAGTCTTTGTAGCAGATCCCTTACCCAAGTGAGATATTCCTGATAATTTGAACAAGACTCTGCAAAGGTATGCTAATCTTCTAAATAAGGACAAATGTGAATGCTTTGCAGTAGGCTATCACAGAAGCTAGATACTTTGTGAACCCCCTTGGAGCAGTGTATAAACCAAAAAGTTAATGCAGAGAAGTGATAAAGTGATCCAGATGCAGAAAACCTTTATTTATTTATGTATTTATTTATTTATTTATTTTATTTATTTTACATTTGTTGACTGGGCTAATCTAACTGGATATATGTCCATTTTCAGTAGAGGCTCGGGGAGAAAAGCTCCATATATAAAACAAAAACAAACAAACATTACAACTTCAGTTACAGTTCACTTGTTAGACACAACAGGTGTTACATGGTAACTTAGCATTCATGATAGATAATTGCAAAAAAAAATAGAAAAACCCTTTTTTTTGTAGTTGATCAAACAATAGTAAAAGAAAAGAGTATTCAGAAGGATGTGGGAGATTCACAAAAGAAAGTTATAAATACGGCACAGCAAAATAGAATATATATAAACAAGACTAGGAGAATTAGTTAAGGGCAGTGACTTAACTATAAGGCAGTGAAATAACTATACAGTCTTTCAAGGGTACAATAAGTCTAACTTAGAAGGTAGTGGTCTTAAAGTGGCTATAAAGTGAATAGTAAATTGGTGCTATAACCAAGGATAACAGGAAGAGAGATCTTAGTCAGGGTTAGTACAAGGACATAGCCAGTGGGTTGTAAGGTATAATTTGAGTTTCTTTTTGAATATTGCTGTTGAAGAAAGAGATGTGAGTTCAACAGGAAGATGGTTCCAACTTTTTCCCACAGTGTTAGAGAAAAGGGAATCTCCTGCTTTATTGTTGGGGTTTTGTCTAGATACCAGTAGTTTATTTGATAAGCGTAGGTTTGTGAGATTTTTATATGGGCTGATTCGACTCATGAGAATTGGTGTATTACAGGGGTGATGAAGGGTTTTATGGGCAATAATCAGATGGTGGAATAGAATTTGATTATGCAGTTCCAGCCAGCCTAGTTGCTTCAGATTTTGGCAGTGGTGGGTTCTGAAAGGGGAGCTGGTAGCAAATCTGGCAATGTTATTGTAGGAGATTGCCAGTTTGTTGAGGTTGCTTTTAGATAGATTTTTGTATATTGGAAAGGCATAGAAGAGAGTTGAGATAAGGTGGGTGTGGGCAATAGTATTTCTAGCTATGGGAGTAAAGAAGGGTTTAATTCTATAGAGGAAGCCTAGTTTTCGGTTAACTGATTTTATTGTGGTATTGATATGAGTATCATAGTTAAGGTTGTGGTCAATAGTTACTCCTAAGAGTTTGGTGGTAGTGTCTTGAGCTATGACTGTGCCATTATTAGATGTAATAATGAGGTCAATTGGGGTGGACTTTTGTGTAAGAGCAAAGAGCAATAGTTTAGTCTTTTTGGGGTTAAGGAGAAGACAACGCTGTAAAAAACATTCTTCTACTAGTTCAGACATTTTGGGTGAGGGACTGCAGTTCAGATGGACCTGTAGCTGAGCATATTAATGTGGAGTTATCTGCATATTGTATGCATGTAACTTGGGGGATACTTATAGTTAGATCATTTATAAAGATGGAGAATAGAAGAAGGCCCAAAATAGAACCTTGGGGTACACCAAGGATGACAGGAAGATGGGTGGATAGGCTGTTGTCCCAAAGCACTGCTTGTTGCCTGTTATCTAAGTAGGACTTTAACCATTGAAGTGCTTGAGTATCAAGTGAGAGGGACTTAAGAATATTCAACAGTAGCTCATGGTTAACCATGTCAAATGCTTTTGAGAGATCAATAAAGATTGCAGAGGACAGGGTGTTATTGTTACGGTTTTTGTTAATGTGGTCAGAAAATGATAGGAGGGTAGTAGTGGTGCTATGGAAGGGTCTAAAGCCATGCCGAGAGCTAGCTAATAGTCTATTTTGGAGAAGGTGGTCAAACAGTTGACAGTGAATGCATTTCTCCATGATTTTGTCTATGGGAGAGAGAAGGGCAATTGGACGAAAGTTAGAAAGTTCTGTTGAGTTGCCACCTTTGTGTAGGGCTGATTATATGGGAGACTTTCCATATGGATGGGATGGTACCTTCTGTTATGGTTCTATTTATTAGGATAGAAATAGGGTAAGCTACAACTTTAGCTGCTATTTGCAGATATTTAGCAGGTAAGAGGTCAGCAGAGGGGGTAGAAGGTTTGAGTTTTTGAAGAAGGTTGCAGATGAGGGATGTAGGGACAGGCTGTAGTTGGAAAGTAGGTGGAGAGTTAGTTAAGGAGGTGTGAAGATTAGAGGATACAGGAGGTAGAGAGTTAGCAAATGTCTGGATGGCTTCAGTAAAGAAGATATTAAAGGTATCAGCAATTTGTTTGGGATTCTCTTGGGAAAAACTGATGGGGTTGGTGTCTTAGAGTTGCCTAGATGTAGAAGTCTATTGATACCTGACCAGAATTTTTGAGGTTTGTATTGATTGATCTGTTGAAGTTGAAAGTAGAAGTTTCTTTTATCTAATAATATTGATGCTTTAGTAGAATTTCGAAGTTGTTTAAATTTTAAATGATCAGATGGGTCTTTAGAAGTACGCCATTTGGCCCAAAATTTGTTTCTTAATAGAATGTTTTGCTTAGTTTCCTTTGTAAGCAATGGAGCAGTTTTTGTACTGTTTCTAAGCGTACAAGAGGAGGGCATGGTAGTTCAAGATTTCTAGGAACATAGAACTGAAGTATGCCACTGCTTCCTCCAGCTGGAAGTGTTAGATGGGTGACCAGTTGCATACACTAAGTTCATTTTGGATGTGTTTAGGGTTGAAATGTTTATTGGAGCAAGTTGTTCTGAAAGTTGAGGGGTAAGGAATATTACTCTTTTGTCTAATTATATAAGTTAGTGAGTGATCACTAATGTCATCTGGCAGGATGCCTGACAAATATGTTGGGAGGTGAGTATTTATTAGATTCCAATCTAAGGTACTTTCTTTATTGGTAGGTTTATGGATTCTAGTGGGTGAGGTGATAGTTTGGGAGAAGCCTTGTAGGTTTATATGGTTAGTTGGGTTATCAGTATTACAGGTATTCCAGTCTATATTAAAGTCACCTAACAGTATGGTTTCTTGTGGATAGTTAATGAAAAGCCAGGTAAGGAGATTTTCTAGGGGGTGATGTTATTACCTGGAGGAAAATATAAGCAAATAATGTAGATGGACTTACTAGTATTTAGTTGCAGCTTAGAGATAAGAATTTCAGTATTGATATCAGATGGTGGGTGGGTATCTAGCAGGGTAACTTGGAGCCCTGCTTTGCAAATTAAGGCTACGCCCCCACCTTTCTTGTTAGGGCGATCCATTCTTAAAATACTATATCCTGGAGAGGGTGATTTCATAGTCTTGGGTTGCTGGTTTTAACCATGTTTCAGTTAGGCATAGGATGTCAGAGTCATAAACATCCAGTAGAGCATGAAGGTGAGTCACTTTATTATTTACGCTGCATATATTTAGGTGAGCTATGAAGAAGGAGTTAGGAGGTCTTGTAGGGGTGTGAAAGGAAGAAGGAAAGGGTCTAACTGGGTTAGGAGGACCATTATTGGTAGGGCCAGGATTGGGATGAATGTCGCCATCCAGTAGTAGGTGTTGGTGTAGTCTAAATGTGTGAATTAGGGAAAGATTCTATATGTTATGGATTCTCTTGACTTGGTAGTGTTTATAGGTAATATGGATAACTCTATGACAATTTGGGAGGAGATAGTTGGTTATTGATGTTATGCTAATGTGTTTAAGGGTGGCTGATAAAGCTGGTAGTGATGTATGTTTAGAGGGCTGGTGGAAATTAGAGTAGCTAAGATGTTCATAAGCAGTTAGGATATAGGGAAGGAAAAGGAAAGGTAGAATAGAGAATAAGAGTAGAGGTTTGAGGTATGTTGATATGGGTGAAATAGGCATTGTAATGAAGAAGTTGAGGGTAGAGAGTGAATAAGTGAGGTATGGTATGAAGTGGGAGGAGTGATGTAAAATGGCAGGAATATCTTTAATGAGATGGGGGTTGGGATTGGACAGAGGGGATGTGGGAGTGGCTAGAGAGGTATATGGTTAGCTGAGGGTGGGTGAGAATTGGGGGTAGGGTAGGGGAGCAGAGTGAGCCCACAGGGTGAACGAAGCCCGTAGAGCCAAAGCAGAGGAGAAACCAGACAGTGTATCAGTGAATCGAGGGAACAGAGCTGAGGAGAATAGACTATAGGGAACGCACTCAGAATTTGAGTTGAAAAGAGGTTTGGTAGAGACTAGAGGTTGAACAGGGCAGAGAAGTGTTTAAAGGGAATGGTGGCTGGAAATTGAGGTTTGGAAAGAGGGCTATGTTATTTAAATAAAGTATTGCTATACAGTAGGGTACAGAGAAACAGCAGGAAATGCTGCCACCTAGAGGCCAAACAGGTATTTACAAGGCTAGATCTCAGAGACTTCAGGGGAAGTGCAAAGGGACTAGGAGGGTAGAGAGAGGGATCAAAAATTCATGGTAGGCTGCTAGCTGCTGCTCGCTGGGTAGTTAAACAAAAATTTCACAAGATTGTAATGGCTAAAATACAGTGAGGCACATACACTTTGATATTAAATCTGAAGCACAGATTTAATATGACTATGAAGGAAGCACAGCAGGAGTCCTTTAGAGATGTTCTTTCATGGGCGAGAAGCCACACTGAGGACTGGGAGACACCTGGAGTGGAAAATAATTTAGCATAAGTCTTGTGTATTCAGTTACAGTATTAAATGGAGGAATAAGGAGAGACAGGAGAAAGTGGGTACAAGTAGTGAGCTATCAAGAGAGAGAAATAAGAGAAGGGGAGTATGCATGAGGGAAAGTAGAGAAAAGAGAAATAAGGGAAAGGGAGTATGTAGGAGGGAAAGTAGAGAATTTAACAGTGCACCACAGGTAAATGCAGCACAGTTCTAAACACTTTATCACAGGTCAGGAATAAGTCTAGCAACTAACGCAGTACTACAGAGTAACTATTGAAATCCAGTAGGGAATTAATCAAAAGTAGCTCATAAAAGTAGACGCTAGTACAGCGTAACTATTGCAAACCAGAGGGGGGAATTAATTAAGTGGGGAATTAATCAGGACTGGCATCGCAAATAAATAACCACAGCGAGGGACAGGGATGTTTGAAAATTGGCTCAAAGAGCTGGTGAAGCTGCGATGAGAGCCATTGGAAGTCCTATAGTTTGATTTGGTTTCCTTTTCTTTTTTCACTCTCTCACTCCACAGGGACACAACTGTCCTAAAGTGGTGGCAACTGCCTGTTTGCAGTACTAGTCAGTCAGTTTGTTCTGGCAGAAAAAACAGAGGATGACCATAAACAGGCACAGCCCTAAGCCAAGTGTGGGGAAAATTGGGGAGACAGCAGCTATGCCATATAAGTTATAAAGGGCAGAGCATGTTCAGGGCCATGAAGGAGAGGGTTGCAATAAACAAAGGGCTACACAGTTCACTAAGGAGAGAAAACATAATAGCAAGGAAAAACCATAGAATCTACAGTTCGTATTCAACAGAATATCACTCACCCTTAAGCGGAGCCAACAGCCTTCACAGTACAGGGCCAGAGGGGAAAGTGGGGATTTAAAAATGGGGCCACAAGCCAGGGCAGAGCAATATAGATTCGGGAGGAGTGAAACTAGGATAATGGGAAGGTGGGAAGAGAGAACGTTGGGGGAAGGGGAGTAACCGAGGCAGGAAGGAGGCTAGTGAGAAAAGGCGAAAGGGCAGGAGCAAGGCAGGAGTACTTGAGAAAAGTCAGTGAGAGATGTGAGTAGCAAGGGCAAGAGAAGAGCCAGAGAGAGGATAGAAGAAGGAAAGTAGAGAGTTTAGAAGAAAGTGTGAGGAGAGGGGTAGGCAGAAGAAGTGGAGAAACCAGACAGTGTATCAGTGAATCGAGGGAAAAGAGCTGAGAAGAGTAGACTATAGGGAAGGCACTCAGAATTTGAGTTGAAAAGAGGTTTGCTAGAGACTAAAGGTCGAACAGGGCAAAGAAGTGTTTAAAGGGAATGGTGGCTGGAAATTGAGGTTTAGAAAGAGGGTTGTCTTATTTAAACAAATGTATTGCTATACATTAGGGTACAGAGAAACAGCAGGAAATGCTGCCACTTAGAGGCCAAACAGGTATTTACAAGGCTAGATCTCAGGGACTTCAGGGGAAGTGCAAAGGGAGTAGGAAGGCAGAGAGAGGGATCAAAAATCCATGGTAGGCTGCTAGCTGCTGCTCGCCGGGTAGTTAAACAAAAATTTCACAAGAAAATTATAATGGCTAAAATACAGTGAGGTACATACACTTTGATATTAAATCTGAAGCACAGATTTAATATGACTATGAATGAAGCACAGCAGGAGTCCTTTAGAGATGTTCTTTCATGGGCAAGAAGCCACGCTGAGGACTGGGAGACACCTGGGGTGGAAAATAATTCAGCAGGGACAAAAAACTTTGATATTAAATCTGAGGCACAGATTTAATATGACTATAAATGAAGCACAGCAGGAGTCCTTTAGAGATTTTCTTTCATGGGCGAGAAGCCACGCTGAGGATTGGGAGACACCTGGGATGGAAAATAATTCAGCAGGGACGAAAACCTTAAGTGGAGCCAACAGCCTGCTCAGTACAGGGCCAGAGGGGAAAGTGAGGAAACTTTAAGAAACCTCTGAAATCTGGGCCTATAAGAATGTGATGATATGCATCTTTTAAATCTAAGGTTACCAGAAAACTCCAATGAGAAATAAGGGGTAACAAGTTGTGAAATGACAACATTTTTAACTTGGGCACTATCACATTCAGGTTGAAAAATAAAAGATCCATAGCTGTCTTCAAGAATCTTCCTTCTTTGACACCAGAAACATTGTTGGATAGAACCCTTCTCCTAAGGTAGCATATGCTGAATGACAGGAGGGAAAAGAACAGTTTGAATTTGTATAAATTGATTTGTTATATAATATATTTATTAACTATATATATTTTTGTAAGAGTGTATAAGAGTTGCATACATTAATTGTAATGTAAAATTGTTTAATTGAATTATTGGATCTTGTTAAGAGGCTGTTTGTTATAATATAAAAAACAGCTGAATTTGTTATACTTTGATCCTTGAAGGCGAACTGCCGAGGTGCCAGATCATTGTTGCTGAATAAAGAAAGTAAGGTGCTGGTATTAATTTGTGTTTTTTAAAAGAACAATTTGGTCTGGAAGGTGAGGGAGAATCCCTTAGAAAGGAAGAAGAGACTCCCATTGTCATCTGTAACCTTGATGGATTTCTATCAGAAGCCATCTGTCCAAAACCATCTGTTACCAAAGAAAGAAACAGAGGTTCAGTCATTCTGCTAGGATTAAAGGTTTCCAGCATGTGGGTGAGGGGTCTTGTAAATAGTCATTCAGGCTTATCAGACTGTCCTTTGCTCTGGGGGTTCCTCCTTTCTTTTTATGAACCTGCTACTGCTTTTTACATGTTTACTTGCCAGCAGCTTGCTGGGTACATTTATTTTGCTTTGTAAAGAAGGTTGTACGTGGAACATCAAATCTCTTGTCAAATTTAGAAATTAATGGCATGAAAATTTTGAGCAATCCCTTGAATCAGCTTACCTCTCTCATCCTGCTTTTCAAGAACTTCTGCTAAGATGATGCAACAATTAAGTCTCTATCCAAGGAAGGATTTAAAATAAACATTTTTGACATCTTCTGGAAAGTTTTGAGAATGCAGTCAGGCAAACCTCCTCACTGCAGTTCCAGTGGCAGCAATCACTCTGAAGGTGTCATCAGTAGAATCATAAGCACACTTCAAATTATAAGTAGCCAATTGAGACACAGAAGCAACCAAATTACACAGGAAAGATGTTTTTTCTCAGAAGAAGAAGGAACATATGACAAAATATCCCTCATATTATCACAAGAAGCAAGCATACACTTTAATATGAGCATGACAGGTGAAAATTCTAAAAACAAGTGTTACAGAAGAATACAAGTTTTCCTCAAATCTATTAAAAGCCTTCCCATTCTTATCAAAAGGGGCAGAATTAGTATTAATCAAATGTTGACGAAAACAACAGCTGTAGCGGCTGGATCTAGTTTGCAATAAATATATATAAAAGACTGAGAAACCTTATACAATCTATTTGCTTTCTTTGAGGCAACAGGGTTGTTGTTAGGCAAGTTACAGGCTGTGACAAACTTAAAAAAAAAAAGATAAAAGATAAATGAACATGACAAATTGGGGCAGGTTCTGCAAATTCCAGTTGCAATAAATCGTAATGCTTCCTTATGGAATGTGAAATATCATTATATTCTCACTGAAGCAGCTGATTCATTCTGGCAATCGTTTCAGAGAAAGAGAATCCTTCCAAGGGACTGGCCAAAGAAACTCTCCACATAATCTATTCCTTATCAATTTGAGGTTCAAAATCTTGAATCTTTTCAGAAAATGAAGACTATATTTTTCTTTTACCAAAAACAGCCAAAGTGGAAGGGTCAAGGGCCTGAACTAAATTGTGAGCAAAGGCCAATAAGTCACTTCTGTCCAGAGTGACAGAGACAGGAGAATATATATGTCTACACTGGGGCTTCTTTTTGACCGGAATTTCTAACAAAGCAAGCTCACATTTACCAGGAATAACCTACCTAGGAATAGGCATAGCTGTTCTGGCTAGGCAGAGTGGGATCCCCCCCCCCCTTCTCCCAGGATAGACAACAGCGGCTGTCCTTTGCCTGCCAAGGGCACTCCAACAGCCACATAAGACAAGTCTAACCATCTCTCCATAGTAGTTGTATGGACTACAGAGAAGGGAGCAAGCAAAAAAGATGAATTATCTGAGGAAACAATTTTGGCCACAGCAAAGTCACCCATTTGTGGCTGAAACATTTTAGCAGCCAAATATGCTGCAAAGACTGTTTAGTAATGTTCTTTTTTTGCTTGAAGTAAGAACTGAGTAACTCAAAGGTCGTTCCATGGTTAATTAAGGAAAAAAGGATGCCTGATTCACAGGAAATCCTGACATCAGTAATTGGTAAAACAGATAAGTAGCAAAGTCAAAGTCAAGTCAAAGTAAACTTTATTGTCATTCAGAAATCACACAAGTGCAAAAACTGAATGAAATTCTGTATCTCCAGACTGAATGTGCAGACAACATATAGACTATTTTCACAGACATTTACATATGTAACACCTGGCTATTACATCACAGACATGCAGGTAGACAGACTAATACTGCACATAATTAGAAATACGTTTTAACACTTTTTGAACTGAACACTTACTTGCATGAGACTTTAGTATTGCACAGGTACTTGATTAAGACATTGCATTGATCCTTGCACAGAAACAGACATTTGAGTATTGCACTGTGAATATTAGAGTATTGCACTGTGGACCTTAGAGTATTGCACTATGGTTCATTTATGAATTTGCATGTATTGCACTGAAAGAAGAGATATTTTACTGCATTGCTACTGCCCTAGATGGCCTATAAGTTACAGTCATAGTGAACATTGCACTAATTATTAGGTGAGACTGGTAACCAAAAGTAACCGTTTCCACATAAAAACACAGTACAAAGTACTGTAAACACTTAATCCTGCCCCCAAAGTAGAATAACACAACCTTTACCTCAGAAAAGTAGTTTAAAATTAGTTATAACAACTTTTTACCACAAAAGTAGGACAAGTGATGCTCCTGTTTAAAAGTAATTAAAAGTCATGTAAAAGTCATTGAAACCACTTTTTTCCTAGCTTTAAAATAACAATCTTTAAAGAAAATGTACAATTCCTGTCATAAAAAAATAAAATAGAAGGCTTTATCCCCTGAAGGAATCTTATCTGCCCAGCACAGGAACATTCTTAGCTGACTGTCAATACTTGAACAACCGCAAGACTAGCACTCTTCAGCAGCAGGAAAGCTGCAAAGGACTTCCCACACAAACTTGACTCAGCTCAAGCTGCCTGACAGTTTGGGTGCGCAGAAGTTTCCCTGAGGCTTTGGAAAATGACTGGCTGTTACATAGCCTTGCCAGGATACAACCCATATAGCTAAGATCGCTGCTGCAATGATCCATATCATGAAAATTAGCATATCTTCAGGGTCCTGCCAAATAAAAGTGAGGGCTCTGGATTTCGGGACAGCTGCTTATAAATAAAAAAATTAAAAAAAGACTGGGGTAGCGTTTCAGGAAAGATCTAGAAATAAAAACGAAAGCAGTGTGGGTGAACAATGGGAATGCCTAAACACTGATAACAAAGAAGCAATAGAAATTTGTGTGAAGAAAATGTGCAAATTGAAAATAAAGTGCTATGTTTGTCCAAATAAGCAGCACTAAGACTTAAGGAAAGGAAAATAATCTAATATTTGGAAAAATAAGGATACATGGAAAGAAGAAGACAAATAACAGTACTGATTAAGTCAGAAAAGCAAAGGCCCAAACTTTGGAGAAATTAGCTAGTCCAGCCAAAAAGACATTATCATCTTTATTATGTAATAAAGCAAGGAAAAACAAGATGGAAAGTAAAACTGAGGAACACTGATGTGGAACAAAATAATGCATCCAGGAAGCATAATCTGTAAAATAGGCTGACAGTTGAAGGAAAGTAATAGAAATAACATAACTAGAAATAACATAACTAGAAATAACATAACTAGAAAAGGACATTATGGTACTCGTATCACATGATCTAAAGGCAAATAATGTTCTAACTCTGTAGAGAAACAGGTAGATATCAGCATGCATAGGAAGAGAGAGAGGCATTACTAGCAAAAAATAAATCATTATGTATCAGTATAAAAATATAAAACATACTCTGGAGTACTGTATACAATTCTGGCGACTTCTTTATTTATTGCAGGAAAGATGCAGGGCAGAGGTAGACAACGAAAATGGTATACAGTCTTCAGCACAAGCCAAATAAAGCAGTACTACAGTTTAAAATGCGTAACCTTGAAAAAGGGACGTGCATTGTGACAGACCTGTTTAAGTACATTAAAGTGACACAATTCAAGAAATTCAGGGTGTATATTTTCAGAAATGTGATGTGAAAACATGATGACTTAGTGTAAAGACAAAACAAGTACGTATTTTTTTAATGAGCAATTGTTTTTTTTAAAATGAGTAAGTATTCTTTTTATAAACAAACAAATAATATACCAACCAAACATGTCCTTAAAAATAAATAAACATTTATTATGTAAGCGCTTTCGTGCTAGTAAAATGCATTTCATCAGACAAATACAGAAACAGCATACATTATTATATACCATAAAATCAATTTAAGATAATAATCAATCAATGTGGCAGTTTGGTATACTCTCATTCATACCAGGAGCCCTATGTACCTGGAGAGTAGTGATCCACTTCATTTTAGCCACCTCAGCCTTATTAACAATATCCCCACCTCTTAAACCAAAAGTTAGCACTTGTAAAACTACAAAACTAAAAATATGATCACCAGAGGCTGCTACATGTCTATATAGTGCACTAGTAACATCTTTATTCCTGCTATATCCACTATGCTCTAAAGCACGTTCTCTAAAAGATCGGTTGGTCTTCCCAATATAAAAACATGTACAGTGGTTACAATGGGCTAAATAAACTAGATTACTGTTAGCACAGTCTGCATAAAGCCTGGGTGTTAGCCTGTATCCATTAACAAGATGCACAAATATTTTCCATTCTGATACATAACCATATACTGTGCAGGACCTACATGGGTATATGCCTGTCCTACTAGTCTTAGAACTATGTCTTGATCTAACTGAACTTTAACATAGCTGGCACTTAAGAGACAGGCCATTCCTAAAACAAAAACTGGGAGTAGGATCCACTATCTCCCCAATCGTGTCATCAAATAAAAGAGTAGGCCAATTCTTACGTATAATTCCACATATCCTGCCAGTATCATTTGTATAGGTCAGAACTACCCTATTCTTACTAGCTGAATGATCACTATCATCAATCTTCTGATATTTTGTGGAATAGTATGACCTAGCAATACCCCTTTATGTCCCCTTGATGTCACCAATTGAGAAGGCCATTCCTAGAATACCCTCTCAACAAAGCCATGAAATAGACATGCCAATGCCTGACCAAACCTGTCATCATCAGTATACAGCCTAGATACCCTATATGCTTGACTCCTAGTTACATTATGATAAATAGTCTAGGATGCATGCTGGTCCGATTCAAAAGATTATTTCTCTGACAATTCTTCCTAAATAATGTAGCTTCAAAAGATCCACCTTCCATTTTAATCAATTGTACATCTAAAAAATATCAATGACATCAAAACCTACATGCTTACTAAATCTAAGGAAAGTGGTAGTAGTCTCAAGATATTGTACAAACTGATTCAACAAGTCAGCAGATCCTTCCCATAGCAAAAGTATATCATCCATGAAATGCTTGAAATATCTCAAATGTGCTGAGAATCTATGAGGCCCAAAAACAAATTCTTCCTCCCACTGTGCCATAGCCAGACTGGCATAGCTATATGCACAAGCCGTGCCCATAGCCACACCAATCTTCTGTAAATAAATACATTCATTAAAAATTTATACATTTTCCAAAACCAGATCTAATAGAGAAAAAATTTTAAAAAATGTCACTCAAATAATGACTGTGCTTATGAAGAAACAACCTAACAGACTCAACACCTTCTAAATTTGGAATAACAGTAAAAAGTGTGCATACATCATGAATGGCCAAAAAACAATGAGAAATACCAAATTGTGTAGCATATTCAAATAGGGTTTCAAGAAAACATTGTGTATCTCTTAAAATAGAAGGATTATTATCAACCATGTGTTAATTTATGCTCAACAAATATAGAAAGTAGCTCAAGTCAGCCAACCTGTGCCAGACACTATCGGTCATAAGGGAGGGTCACGCACATTCTTATGAACCTTGGAGAGGCCATGAATAACAGGTAACATTAGTTTCTCAGGTCTATATTATAACAACGAATGATCAGATGATCGAACGTTGTTATATCAACCCCTAAAGCGTGAAAACCCATAATAGCGAACAACCAGAACAGCAATTTTTTTTTCCCTGGGAAAAAAATCGCTGCCCCCCCCAAAAAAAAACACTAAACACTAAATGATCATCTGATCATTCGCTTAACTAAAGTAGACCCAGTTTCTCTAACACCAAATATGCATATAATTCTTGGTCAATCAACCTTTTCATTAGCATGTCATTCAATTCATGTATGTGTCGAGTCATCCTATTAACTGCTGAAGTAGTAATAGCCAAATATACATTAACATCAGATAACATATCCAACATCTTGTTTACATAAAATTGCTTATCTAAGACCACGATAGCCCCTCCTTTATCGGTAGGGCGTATCTGTATTAACTCATTATTCCTAAGTTCTTTAAGTGCAGTGACTTCATCCCTAACCATATTGTAAAAATTAGTCTATTGGAAAAATAAGCTAATTATTTACATATCCAATCCAATATCTCAAACCTCACAAAAAACTTGGCCTCCTCTACAGGCATTATGAATTCCTTTCCCCTTCATCTAAACAAGTCTTCGCACTCTCCTATCTGCTTAGTGCTCCCTTGTTAACTAATCTGCAGTCCTCTCTAAAACTAAAATTAGAATCCTGCTACAACAAAATTGCCAAATTTGCTTCTGTCGTTATTCTACCCATCACTGTATAGCCTTAAGAAATCTCCACTGGCTCGAATTCATACACTTCCTACTACACCTTCAGCTAACTACCTCTCACAAACTAATTTACAAACCACAAGACTGCCCTGCACTCAGCTCCTTATTTTCCTCTTACTCCCCCACTAGGTCATTATGCTCAGAAAATCAAAACATACTACAAGTCCTCAAACTTAACCTACCAGCTATGTCATGTAACCTCTTTCTTCTTTTTCGCTTTGTTTTCTTATCTTCTCTCCTCAATATCAGATTTAAAACCCAGACACTCCACACGTAAACGGACAGACCTTGCTTTTCTTCCTGATATTTTTTTATTGTTTGAACTTGCTGATTTTTGCTTCATTTAAATTTACCTATTTTTTTGTCCTTAGTTTCATTTTATTTTATTCCTACATTTTGTAGTTTTGCAAGTCGTATCATTTTATTGCCTTTGTTTGTATTGTAGTAATTCTTGTAAATATTGTAACCCCCTTGTTGTAGCCACCTCTGTACTGAAATTACTTTGTTGTATTTGTGCATTGGAGCTTTTCTGCCTGGGCCTCCACTGAAAATGGGCTCTCTTCAGCCCAGTGGACTTTCCCAGTAAACAAATGTCATAAATAAATAAAGAAAGAAACAAACAAACAAATAGTTGATTTAAACTCTTTAGAAAGTGCATATAAATCACGTTCACATATTTTCTTTTTTTAATATTCTTTTTTGGCATAAGGATGTCAGATGATAGATTATTGTAGCAGCCTTTCTGAAAAGCAATAGTGTCATGAGGGTCTATAGCACTTAACTGAAATATGTATTCATTGAATATGTATTCATCAAACACTAATCAGTGAAATGCATTTCAATGAACCTCAGACTTTTTACCAGGGTTAGGTACCACTCACCCACCAGTAGTCCAGAACAGACACCGCACTAAATAAAACCCATCCAAGTGGGAGCCTTCACCCCCCCATAGCCGCCAATCTGGGGGCTGTGCCCCCCACACCCACTCTACCTATATATACCAACTCCGAGATTGCACTACAGTGGGGAAAAGGGAAAAGTTGCGATGATGGCCAAGTGCTTCCTAACCCTGGGAAAAAGCCCAGAGTTCACTGAAATGAATTTTGCTGATTAGTGCTCGATGAATATGCATTTGACTAATATGTATTTCGATTAAATGATATAGACCCATGTCATAAACAGTAGCAACATTCAAGAATGCACAGAGGTGATAGCTGACAAATATTGTGATAAGCAAATTCTGAAGCCAAAAATGATTTGTTGCTGCTAAAGTGACTGCAATTCTAGATAATAAAATGTAGACATACATTTTGTTATTACAAAAAAAAATCTGTTTTTAGTACACTGTTCGTCAGTGCAATCAGATGATAGTCCTTCCTTGTGGCCCAGGTCTCCGCTGTTTTTATTATTTCTCTTCCAGGACCACTGTTTAGTAATGCATATCTCACTCCCTATATTGCCAGCATTAGCCCATAATATCAGCAATCCTCCCTCCTCCCACCTCTAATTCTGGATATTTATTTTATACAAATGATACTGGCTGACTGAGTAAAGAAAGACATGGCATTACGAAAATCTACAGCATTCTTATGAAATACAGTACCTTGTCCAGCTGTGGGATGCATTTTGTAGACAGATGGGTCTTGTATAGTTTTAATTAACTTTTTAAACTTTATTTTATGGTTAGTGACATAGGTTTATTTTACCTGTAAGTAACATTGATAGACTGGTGCCCAGTATTACCTTCACTTAGAGGAGATTGGCACAACAGTAAAAGACAACATACCTCCATTGATACTAGTTCCACTTAGGGGGCAAAAAGATATAAATGACTGTTAGCCACCAGTCTCCCTCCTAGGACCCACCATTGTCATAGCTTAACACAATTAAACTGGCTTGAACTGCACAACTGCCTAACATATTCACAACTAACTACAGTACATAAACTCATTCATCATCCAGAAAAATGCCTTGTACTGCAAAACGCATTACTGCCTTACAGTCCAACAAGGGACTTCCACTCTATAACAAATTCTTATTACTTACAAAGAAGTCAAATAATGTTGTAGGAGACTCACTGTACTCCCAATATGTTCCTAACTCTGGAATAGTATCCCCACACAACTAAAACTCTCCAACACACTCAGTAGTTTTAAACCACTGCTTAAATAACTTGTTAAGCAGTCCTGGTCCTGCACATGCTCATCACATGGTTAAGACTGTGCTCACTGTACAATACTCTCCAAATACTCTCTGTAAACAGAATACAGAATACAGAATACATAACTGCTGCCTGTACAACCCATTAAGTTGCACATGGGCTTTCTCTTTAGTAACTTTTTACCTCTGTAAAATCTTAGAATGTATAAATGTAACTACTATATGAATATATATATATATATATATATATATATATATATATATATATATATATATATATATAAATGTAAACAGAAATGTAACTGCTGTGTTTAACTGGAACTAAGTATAATGCAATGTGAACAAATGAAGCTTGTCTCCCCGGGCTTCTGCTGAAAATGGAAATTACCCAGTTGGACTTTCCTGGTAAACAAAGACAAATAAATAAGTTCACAAACAGGACAGTTCCCTTTATTTTTTAATGCAGTGTCATCTTCACTCCTTTCCCAAGGTAAGGGATCAGTAGTTAATCAGACCTATCCCTCCCAGCAAACTATTCAGGCTGTGTTCTTCAGTGTCATTGGCAGGGCCACAAGCACTATGTCAGTGAAACCAGAATGGAATTAATGATAGTTTTGATCTATGCTACTACTAGACAGCAGGGGCAACAGACAGATACCTGCATAGGAAGACATAAAATTTTTCATAGCAACTTTTCTTATATGCTTTTGGGATGGATGGAAAATCAGTCAACACTTCAAATATGTGTTTTTCAGAAGTATGTAATATTAGATTCTGCCCAGGATTTAATAAGAGGAATTTTTATACTGTACCTGATATTAAAAGGGGGTCACGTTACACAGCCAGTCTCACAACACAGTCTATTACAACCTTGACTGGGAAACCGTGCACTAAGAACAAATGCAATCATAATGCAGAAGTCTGCACTGCAAACACTGGAGTGGTCTGTTTATGTACTTGGTGGTTATAACTGGACTGGCCTTTAACAGGGAATATAAAATTATGGGGCTGCCACTCTCATCCACATCCATCCTGTGTCAAAAATAATGTTCATGTTCCTCTGGAAAGCTACATCTTTAAACAAAAGCCTTAATCTGGGGTGTATTTTGCAATTATTAACTGCAAATACATAAGAGCTCTGAATACCAAATGTGGAGAATAACACTAAGCTAAATACTTGCCAGATGGGACTCTTCATAAGCAGCTTAGGTAGGCTTAACTGTGGGAAGTATAGTGCAAAAATTATATTTGTAACCATAGCTTCATCTGCTTAACTGCTTTTCAAACTAGCATCAGTGCAGAACAAAATCATTGTTTTCAGCTTGATGTTTTTCATCTTTCAGTTTTTTGAATGACTGACAGTCTTATTAAGGCTAGCACAGGTAAGCTGAGTGCTCAATACATACTACAGTTGTCATCATTTGGAAGGTCTGTAATTTTCTCTTCACATGAAGGCATGTGTCATTTAAAAGCAATTAAACTCCAGATTTCTTCTCTTTTCACTGCTTTTCTGAATGTATTTTCTTTAAAGGAGAAAGTGTCTTTGTTGTCAGAGCTGTCATTTTATGTCTTGTCATGTTCTGTCATTTTAGGATTTTGTGTTCGGATTGAAAAGAATTTTGCTATGATCATACAACGAAAACATACCAGAGGGATCTATCTTGCACTATTTACACTACTTAGTTTTCACAATGCCTAAACTAAATGTATACTCAGTCACAGAAGCTTTGGAAACAATGTGCCCCTCCAACTAACTGGGCAAATGACAAGTGCTCTTTGGAAACTATGCCCTCCATCTGACTTGGACCATGTCAGGTGTATGAACGTTATAAGTGCAAGTCCCAATATTGCAAATCAATATCACTGAAAAACAATTTCAGCATTCATTGATTCTGCCTTTGTCCCTACTCTTGTATGACTATGTATTTTTGTATTGCTGAAAGTGGTTTTCATTGATATGGTTTAGCAGTGTTGGAACTCATTGAAATTACATAAGGCAAGCTGACATGATACTCATCTGACTTTGTATTTCTTTTTGTGTGATGTACTTTAATTTTAGGAAAAAAGCTTCTTGCATTTCATGACATGGGATAACAGTGTCTGTGTTTCAATACAGACTGGCAGCTTAGTACAGATGATTAAGGTGATACAGTGCTGATGAGTTCTTTAGGTAGTCCAGGGTTTGATTCCTTCAGTCTCCATTTGCCTACTGTATGACTGAGCAGGCCATTTACCCAGACAGTGCTGTTGAAATACAAAAAGCCTTTACATTGCAGTTTAAGTGTAAACCATGGCCATTCTTTAAATTTTTTGAGCTGGCAGAGTAGTTCAGTCTTTGTATAACTATGCTGAAGTAGTATAGAAAATCACATGACAGTGTATTTGAATAGTACTGAAAACAGCAATCATGCAACACACAAGCTATGCGACTGTGCAATTCAGTAATAGACCAGTCTAAACCAAAATTTACTGCATAAAAAATGTGCCAGCGATGTAAAGTGAATGTCAATAGCAAATATGAATGGGAAGGCAAAGGAAAGGTATAATCATTCATTAAGTTACAAAGATTAAAAGCTTTGCATCCTCTAAACTGAAAAAGTGGATGAAACAGAATGGACGGTTACATATAAAGTAGTAAGAATGTACACAATTAATCCACGTTTGAAGTGCTAAATGTTATTTTATATTAGAGCTACATTGCACATATTTTGTAATAAGGGCCATGTAATCTTTTGGCTAAAACATTGAGAGTTGTCTGAGACACATCATTACATTTGCCAAATAAAACATCTTTGTAACTGTCATGTGAATATCATTTAATAAAACAAAACTCTGGATTTCTATTTGATCTCATACTTTGGGTGTATCACAGATGATGCTGACACATAGACCTATATTATAAAATCATCTACACAAGCCTGTTGCTGATTATATAGTCTCAACACATCTGCAGTGCTTTGGAATGTGTAGAGTGATTATGTAAAAGCTAAGATGTATACACGTAAAGTGGATATAATTTCTCTGCTGATTTACCCTTCTCTGAATGGTACAGAATCATCAATGCACTTCTGATGTCAGTAACTGTCTTATATCATAAAGCTGTAAAAACAGCAACTGTAGCTCTAGGTGAATCATTTGGTATGCATCATTCCACATGTGCAATCTAGGTGCATTATTTGGATATGGGCTTACCTAAAGAGCTGAAATATGCACTCCAAAGGTGGCAATATTCACATTTATGCCCACAGACCTTAAATTAGAGAATGCTTACCTTGGATACCAATACTGCTGTATACAATACTATTACATCTGTGTGATATTGCAGCTATAAGAAAAGACAGTCAAGTTCTTTCAATTCTTTAATGATGTTTCATTTGTGACACACTGTTTAGTACTCCCAGCTCTCAGATTTAGGGACTGGTGTTCAATCCTGGTCTCTGAATGGAGTTTGCATGTTCTCCTCATGTACACAGAATGCACAGGTTTCTAACCAAGGCATGTACTATTTAGGTTGGCCTAGGGCTTTTTTGTCGAATTTTCTCCACAAGTTGCCCCTGTGCCTTTAGTTCAGTGAACCTTACCTGATTAAAAAATGAAATAAATTAATAAATAATCAAGCCAGATATCAGTTTTTGTAGATATAAAAAACAGTTTCTGTAATATTCCAACTGATCTACAGTAAGAGAAATCCAAAAATAATTGTGCATATGATGCATGTTCTACCTGCTGTCTCCTTATGAGTTTGACATACATTTTCAGTGAATCCCACCTGCTGGTCCTGTGATGTTAAAGGAGATCTCTCATTTGTGCTGCAAGAAATTCCAGTTCAGCTAGGTGTCTAACTGCTAGAGGGATAGCCAGGGAAGAACTGACAGAGCAGTCAATGGTTTCCTCTCTGTGCTTGCTTAGAGCAGTGTGAGTCAAGGTGATGAACAAGAGACCTCCAACAGAGACTAGTAGAGGGTGGATAATCTTTGTAAGTATAACAGGGGTAAACAGAGGCACCCAGGGCCAGACATACAAAACTGAAAGAGTGCACATGCTAGTGAAATTGCAAGCATTTATTCAGGAGAGAGTTTAGGCTATAAAAAAATAAGCAAAGACCTAAGGGCTAATGGGAGCCACTGATGGCATATTGACCTCATCTGATTGGCCAGCAATATAACTGCTATATATCTAAAACCACAGTGGGTATATGGGTGGACAGTGACAGTCTTCAGAGATCAACCGACTTACATTCCTTTAAAATATGCTACAAACTCTAAGTACTCTGTTGGGAAAATAGTTTTTAAATGTACATTTCTGCCTGAAAAATATTGTTATAAAGGGGCATATCCATTTCCTGAAAGAAATATGAAACAACGCTCTTAGAAACTTAATAAAAAGGCAAGACTGTGTTAGAAGTGTATATCATAGCATATCCTGTAAAATATAATGTTTAGAAGCAACAAGATACAGCACAAGGTTGAAACTGGTGCAGTAAATTGTAATCCAAAATAGCAAGCAGTGGACACATGGTCACAAGAAAAAACAGAAGAGGAAAGGGTACCAAGAAGAAAATGTAAGTAAGTAATGCATAATTTCAAATACAGGAAGCTGTAACTGACATTGAACTGAGAATCAAAAGAAGAAAACAGAACTCATGTACTATCTGTTATCTTTAATATAGGCCAGTTATTTCTTGTTATAGCCATTTCAGCCTATTTCACATCTTATAAAACTTTTTGTTTTATTGAAAGCCATCAAACAAAAAAAAACTATTAACTTAATATTAACACACAAAACTATGTACATCTTCAAATATTCAAGTATTACCTACCTAATAGGAACAATTGTCCCAAACTGACAGCCACACTCATAGACTTAGGTTAACCTAAAATAGAGGTTAACAATGGTAAGACGCATAGTACAGCCTGTACTTCTACTAAGTGTTGTCTGGTTTTGTCTTATCTTTATTGCTCTCCCAGAATGAGAAAACACTTGAATGCTTTCAAAAAACATTATCTCTTAGCCATTGAAAGAAAGACATTAAAAGAAAGAAGTATTCTGTTTTTTAGTGCTCTTTATCACATTGTATCCATGGAAACATGAGAACCAGATACAGATTTGCTTCTACAAGTCTTTAATTATTTAGTCATTTATTTATTCATTTGAAAGAGGAGAGCTTTATTATATTAAATGTTCTTTTTTATTTATGTCCTTTCTCTTAAAACTCTTTACTACATGAAGCCAATTGCCATAATCCAGTCATTCCCCTATGCAAGAAGAAAAAGCACATAATTTTTTCTTGTATCATACTCTTGGGTCTATATTAGAACACCAAACATTTGAAATTTCGAGTGTTCTAATATCGACCCATTTTCAGAGAACGTTGAAAATATCGGAGAAACAGGAAACTGAATTCTTTCCTAGGGAAAGAATTTGGTTGTCCGTTTCTGTTGCTTTGGTATTTTCAGCACTCTGGTGGAAAGTTATGGGTCGGGTTCAGGTAAGTGTGCGATTGTGTGGACGTGTGGGTTAGGGCGGGTTAGGTGAGTTAGGGTTAGGGCGCAGGTCAGGTAAGTGTGCGATTGTGTGGATGTGTGGGTTAGGGTGGGTTAGGTGAGTTAGGGTTAGGGCATGGGTGAGATGACTGTGTGATAGTGACAGACTTTAGGATTAGGGTTTGGGTTAAGGTAAGTGGATAGTTAGTGGTGTATGTATAGTTTAGTGTAGGGTTAGGTGTAAGAGTTTAGGTGTATGTGTGTGGATTGCTGTTTGTTTGGTGTGCTTGTGTTGTGTGTATGTGTTTTGGAACAGCAAATTTTTTCCCTAGGAAAAATTTGCTGTACCGAACGTTCAATGTTTTTTTTTTTTCGATTGCTAGGGTTCGATATTAGAACAATAGCCATTTTGAATGTTCGGTGTTCTAATATAGACCCCGTACTCTTGAACAGACTTTGCTTCTTTTTTTACATTGCAGTGCCTACATTTCTTACAACCAAACAAGCAGAAAGGGGGCACCTGTTTACTTTAGTACCGACATTACACTTGAAAATAACTGAGAAACTTTACTTTGATGCATGCAGATATCATGCACTATACAAATGCTGTTAAGAAAAAAAGTTTGTTTTGCTTACAGTTAACTCATTCCTTCCTCTTCCCTCTCCTAAGTGTTCCTTGAAACATTAATGATATGAAGTAGGGCATATGCTTTTGAGTCCCGTACAAGTTTAACAAAGTCAAAAAAAGTTCAATAATTCCTGTTTTTTAAATTAATGTTTTATAATCCCACATTTATTTGTCATTTTCAGAGGCTCTGAAATCTGAAACTCAGATGTACAGTATATCATTATTTAGTGATTTCAATTTTCAATAATTTGCCATAAAATCACATGTTTATGAGGAACAAACCAAAAGCAGGAGGCAAAATTCTGGAGATTCTGTAAAACTCTGGACAGTTGAGAAATATGGGAGGCATAGCAGGTAAGACACATTTTAATGTACATATATTGGAAAGGTAAATGAGTGAAGGAAGTGGGGATGGTTAACAAGGACTGGATTAGGATATTTGGATGACAGCTGAGGTGTAAATTCTGTTTATTTGGGACTGGAAATAAGGGAAGATGATGCAAGGAGGAGGAGAAGGTTTTTATGGTTGTTGATGGATAAAAAGCTTCATTATGGAGCATTTGAAGATGACAGGGGAAAGTAGGGTTGAAAGTGATTGGAAGGAATATGTGAAGGCAGTGAGGAATATGTTGGTGGAGTTTAAAATGGAGAGAAGGAAGCCAATGAAGGATGGCAAACCAATTCATAGCTGTATGGTTATAGGGGAAGGAAATTTTAGGTTAGTTAAGTTGATAAAATGAGTAGGCACATACAAGGTGGGCATAAGTCATGGTGCAGGTGAAGTTTCTGATCAGGGAGAAGGAAGCATGTGCTTCTGTAGATAGTATATATAGTATTTATGTTTTTTGGCACTTTTGGATTGTGGTGCTGTTTATTCAAAGTTCAACAAAAAATTATTAAAAAGCAGTAGAAACAAACCGATGAATCTGTCAATTAATTGTTCCCCTCACCTGAGGAACAAACTTCACCTGCCATTTAACACTGTCAGCCCACTCACACTTTTAAAACATCTTGATGTATATATAAGTACATGTAAATTTCAACATGAAACAATTGTCAAGCTTTTGGAAACCAGTTAGACTATAGGCTTTTTACTAAATCTAAGAACCTATCTTGTTTGATGCCATTGCTTTAGCACAGAACAATGTTTACCATATTTCACGGAGTCCCATTAGCAACTGATGAAATTTAATATTCTTGCAAAGCCATACAAATATTTTTAGTTGGAATGATGGTCTGCTTATTCTTTTCAGGGACTCCCTGTGGTTTGTGTTGTCATTGATACAAGGAAATTCCTTGGTGCAGGGGAGGCTAAATATTTGTTTGAAAAAGAACAGCTCAACCTCTTCACATTAAGCTAAACTGCTCCATTTCGCTTACTCCTCCCCCTTCTTCAAATGCATATATTAAGTGATACTGCTGATCACCTTGTGCCATATATGTGGTTTGTCTGCTTAGTTTCTAATTTTTTGCTGCAGTCTAATATGACAAATGTACTCCTCTTTGCTTTATCTTCATACCGTTATTATTAATAGCATGAAGTGCCTAGCACTTTGTTCAGCTAATCACATCTTACACTCTCATATTTTATCTTAAAAATGTAAGTGTCAGGCCTTTTTCCTGAAATTATTACATTAACGTGATAGCAGATGCATGAAGCTTTAATTTTCTAGTAACACATTCCTAATCAATAATATCACTTCCTTTATTTTATCTGCTGACAAATGTATTACTGATTTTACTTTTTTGCCATTGTTTCAGTGATCCAGGTATTTCTTCATGAATATATATATATATATATATATATATATATATATATATATATATATATATATATATATATATAAAATATATATATATATTTTTTTTTTTTTTAAATTTAATGCACGAAGGACAGATGCAAGTTGTAGCAGTGATAGCAGTAGAATGTATATGTTTATGACATAGTCAGGAATGTCCATAATGAAGAGACAGATCAAGAGATGTTACTTCAGCAACAGTTTTACTAAAAAGTCTTAGAATGTTCAAGCCCTGTGTCACAATCCCCTGTAAAAGTAACATCCTCTTAATCTAATTATACTCTCTATATGCACGTGCATTATATCACCATATCTTTAGATATAAATATCATTGATAAATATAATTATAGAAGTTGCTTACAATAATTTATAAACGCTATTATGACTATGCTGGCATGACATACAAATTACATTACATTAGAAATAACTGTAACATATATCATATATTAGCTTTCTATTCTCTCATCAGTCTCTGGTAATAATTCACACTATGTACAGTCATAATATAGGAGATTTGCAGTCAGAATCTTAAAGCTTCTTGTTAATACTAATATTTGCAGATGAAGACATAACAGAAGGTGGAGATGAAATATCCTTTGGATTGGTGCTTTCTGGCTCTGAATTTCAAATCTTCATGCCTGACAAATTAACTATAGATTGCACATCAGAATTATAAACTTGACTTTGATGAGTGCCTGGATCAGTATCACAACTCTTCTTTCTCTGCTAAGGTAATAGACTAGTTTAATCCTACAAAACCACTTACTGAAGAACTTCCTTAGAATCCTTTATTAATTTACAAAGATGTCTGCAATTAATGTAGTATATCTGATTATTTATATATTTAACTAGGTATGGGGTTGAAGTATTCAGAAAAAAATAACACAGTGCGTTATATGAAACAGTGCTGTGAACAATGATACAAGAGGGTGATTTGGAGACACACAGACAAAAACAGCACAGCATTTGATGCATGCATATATGACTGCATACTTATTTGCAAATTTATTTACTATTTATTAATTTAGTTAGTTATTTATTTGTTTTTTGTTTACCAGGAAAGTCTGACTGGGTCATGAGGTACCCATTTTCTGTGGAGGCCTAGGAGAAAAGCTCCAGATATATATGGTTAACATAATGACAAACTAGGCAGAAATAATAAAAAATTTGAAAAACTACACATTAATTTGTCAGAATAAAAACTCAGACATAATAAAGTTATAACATTCAAGCATAAATTATATGGAAAGCCTGATAATAGGAAGATGCATCATTATTTTCATAATAGATGATTATCATAATGATTATTAATAGTCTAGAGGTCATGGAATATGATAGATTATATTGGTGAAGGCGTAGAATAGTACAAGTAGAAAAGTACTGACTATGCTAATCAGAGCCATTGGTTCATAGGTTAGTACTAGGCTAACTGCCCTTTTGGACCATTGTCTTTAAGGTAAACACCTTAACCATTTTGTCATCCTCCCACCCTTGTGTTTGTAAATGAACAAAGCAAACATGGTGACACAGTTCAGAAGCATACAAAGTTAACAAAGTGAGCTCAGTTACGCTACACAGTGTCAATATGTGGTGCATAGGTGTATCTCACTCTGAGATGCCAGGAAACGCATCTGTTGTAGCTGGTCAACCTGTACTAGTGGC
Source organism: Protopterus annectens (assembly GCF_019279795.1). Classification (NCBI taxonomy): domain Eukaryota; kingdom Metazoa; phylum Chordata; order Ceratodontiformes; family Protopteridae; genus Protopterus; species Protopterus annectens. Next base: position 38,269,333 of record NC_056729.1, on the reverse strand, counting down.
TGCCTTAGGAGCCAGTGTCCATAATGTTGCACATCCATATCCTCTGCTTCACACCAGTGGTGGACATACTAAAACGTCTATGTCTGAGACACTACTGACCACTATAGTGTGGATAGGGACAACATATACAATTAGTAGACATGTGCCATGCTCACATGGAATCAAGGTAGGTGCATGCACTGCCCATCTTGGTGAACACAAAGGACAGTGTATTGTTAAATGTCTTTGCCACACTGACTTTTCACTGTCCAATGGGGCACATTAGGAGTTTCACAGGCATCAGTCTTATGAATCCCACAATAGTTATTTGATATAATGCTGCTGCAAGTGGAAAAGCATATTTGGTTTCCATGAACAGCAGAGGCAACACAACTATGTTGGCATAGTATGATGTACCCCATTTCCCTTAGTTGCTGGGAGGGCACAGACTATCAGTATTGCCATCAAGGCTCTACCTGCTCCACATGGCATCTGACTCCATCAACTGTTAGGTGGTATGCAGTGCACAAGGAATATACAATGTGTTTGTATGTCATCCAGTCAGTTCCTATGATTCCCATACCTGGTACATGTGTAATCTCTAGCAGTGTTTAATGCAGAGTAACTTTCTACAGGATGATCTGTTTGGGAGATGCACACATTGCCACACACAGAGACTACAAAGGTCCAGTCACATGAATATAGGCAGACCACTAATAATGATGTCTGATGTTGTGTGTTGCAGGTGATGCTGGATATACCTTTGAACTATTGCTGATGATTCCTCCACCTGAAACCTCCAGACCATAGTAGAGATGGCATATAACATCACACCATCACAACCACAGAAATCATTAAAAACATGTTTGGATTACTACAAGCCCACATCTACCAGTTGGATTTATCTTTTGACTCACTGCAGGATGTTCTGTAGACTTGAATCAAGATATTTGTAGGTTCATAGGTTAGTACTAGGCTAACTGCCCTTGCGAGACATTTTAAGCCTAGCCAATTATCCCCTCAGATTCAAACCCTGTACCTTGTGTTTGTAAGGCAAACACCTTAATCATTAGGCCACCCTCCCAACCCCATTAGGCCACCCTCCCAACCCCGTTCTTCCCGTAGTCTTCAGTATTCCACAGAACATAGTGCTATGAAAGGTGTTACTACACAAGAACACAATAGCACTGCTTCACACACGTCTGGTGGCAGTGGAAGAAAAAATGGAAGATGATGAAAAATATGCTGCAGGACCACTGTGTGAAGCAGAGGTGTGAGCAATATGTCATGGCACTGGCAAAGAGGTAGTGTCTGGTGTGCAAATATGGGCTGTGACAAAATAAATGCAGAATAAAATTGATGCATGAAGTAACACAACCAAGCTATTCATTGTACAGCATTGACTGTCCACACTGTGACAGTATCATACTCAAAGGCCAGCAGGGCTACAACCATCATCGTTCGCACTAGTAAGATGTGGCATAGTGACAGGGAACAGCAATGATGGCATAGGTGAAAGAACCATGGGTAGCATATGCCGTTCCCATGCATACAGCTAGGAGTTTGTGGATAATCAGAGATCATATCCTCCATCAATGGACCAGAGCTTCTAGAACTGTAGTAATGGCTGGGTGTATTATGGGGCCCCACAGTGAAAAAAGTGGAGGCATCTTATCCAACAGATTGTGTACTACATCAGGGGCATATATGAGAAATTTTCCATGACTCTTACATGGCATTCCAGTAGAATATTTGCACCCATGACTCTAGAAACTGGCATGAGTAGCCACTTCTCACATTGAGGAACAAATGGTCTAACTTGGCTACCTTGGCAGTAATGCATGAGCCATAGTACTCTTGCCTAGCCAAATGATGCCCAGCTCTTAACCCACAAAATAAATGGGCTGATTAGGGGTGAGTAGAAGAAGCATCAGGTCAGTCCTACAGATGACAAAATATGTTCTTTAATCTCAGTAGGTCCTATCTGGAAAACTTCTGGCACTGAAGAACTTAGAAAAATAATCTTAAAAACTTTTATCAGCCCAAAGGGATAATACATAAATAACTTAGAAACAGATTCATCCAGCTGCCATTTCCAAAAGTCCTGATCTGCATCTGGTATAGGAAAATATTATTGTAATCAGTTTGTATAACAATCAAACCAAGATTCTTCATTCTTTCTCTTTCCTGATCAATCTTTTAAGTGCTACAGGGATTCATCTAGTTTAATGCGTATTCAACTGAAAAGCAGCCTAATCCAGTAAATAGCTTTGAAGAATTTAGCAACATACTATCAACATCAGAAATGTTTGAGTTAAGTTTGTTTCATCATCTGTATCATGTTTAATTCTGAAGTAAAGTACTAGTAGCTATATATTTTCTATTAGTTGCTTTACTCCCATAAGGAACTTGGACTTACCTTGAAGACAAATCCATGACAGAGGCAGTTTAAATGTCTGAGTTAACTGCTTTAACATAATACATTTGCCTTTCATACAGTTTTTTACATCATTGTACTGACAAGCATTAACATTTTCTACTCAGAGACATTCCTGTTGCTTTTATTTTGATATTAACATTGCAATCTGCCCAATACATAGTCTCTGAAGTTCTACCTTTTGGAATATTTGTGATAACTGCTGCAAGAATGTCAGTCATTCTGTGTCTGTATGGTGAAAATTCTCTGGATCCTGCTGAAATTTAAAGAGGCTGTTACAGGAATTACGCAGTCTTCTCTGATGTAAATCAGTCTTAGAATTAGTATATATATATATATATATATATATATATATATATATATATATATATATATATATATATATATATATATATATATATATGGGTTCCTTTCAGATGGTCGAACTTTTAAAAGCTCGACTTTTATATGGCTGACACCATATGATCGAACTTTTAAAAGTTTGAATGGTCTGAATGGGGATCTCCATAGAATGTGGAATGAGAAGATTCCCTTTACCGCAATGTAGTGCAATCTTGGAGTTGATATCATTAAATAGCAGGGGGTGGGGGGATATAGGGGGCTTGCCCCCTGCTAGCACTGATAAGTTTATTTTGTTTATTTTTTTTTTCACATTTTCAAACATTCAAATGTTCGATCATATTGTCTCGGCCATGTGAAAGTCCAATATTTGGATGTTCGATTATGTGAAGTAGACCCATATATATATATATATATATATATATATATATATATATATATATATATATATAATTTTAATGTATTCACTATTATAAGAAGGTATATTCATTAGAAATGCATTGATATATATATATATATATTTAGTAAAAACTATTGGCATAATGTGGGAGGCTATGCCCCCCACCCCACCCCCCCTTATTTAATATTCTCACTCCAGGGTTGCACTGCAGTGGGGCAGGGGCTATATTCCATTTTTGACCAAATGAACTTCGACCAAGTGAGCTTTCAGTCAAGTGAGCTTTCAGTGAAGTGAAATGCCTGGAATCATTTTTGACTAAGTGTAATTCGACCAAATGTATGGAATCCGTATATATATATATATATATATATATATATATATATATATATATATATATATATATATATATATATATATACACACAGTAAATAGTAGGGGAGTGGAAGGTAAAATATTTAATTTTGGGAAGTACAGATGTGCTTGCGATCTGCTAAAATAAATAAATGACACTGAGTTTCACTATTTGCTTTTTTTTTTTATTCTTAAGTGTCAGGAGTTAAGTATAGAGTCTCACACTTCAGATGGGGAGTCAAATTCTCTTAACCATACCAAGCCCTTACTAGCCTTACAACCTAAGATACTTGACTAGTTCATTTCAATGACTAGAGACACTACTTTCATATGCAGTCATATTTCATGCTTACATTCATGTGCTAGTATAATATGACCCATTGATTTCAGTTTATAACCTGAATATATTAAGAAAGTACATGTAATTTTTACATAGTAATTGGCAACTTCAATGCTTTAAATGTTGATTCTAATAAAATATTGCATTATACATCAGTAACTTGTTGCAAAGTAATGCTTCTTTTTGTAACCAACTTTTTGTCTGTGCAGTGTTCTTGTCTCTTGCTATATCCTGTACAGAACTGATTAAGCAGCTCAACTGCATCCATAAACAAATAGGTATTCTTTTGCTTGGTGGCTCTAATAACATGTTAATCTTCCAAATTAATTTTTTCTTCATTTACACATTTGAACAATACGATTTCGACTGCCATATAGCCTACATATGTGATTATAAGCCCTACATTGTCTCTTCTCTTGCCTATACCCACACCTACAGCATGCTGCTTTAATTCTAAATGCAAAACTACTTCTAGAGTTAAATGTACAATTTTGGATCACTATATACTTTCACTATTTTATCTTAATTACCATTATTTTAATTTATTTATATTCTTTAGGCGTCATTTGACTCTCATTTTCAGTTTCTGCCTTTATTTTGCCCACTTTCATCTCCTTAGACTGTATATTTTTAAGTTCTCTTCAGTCACCCTGTACATTGTCTTGTGTTACACTGAATTTTCTCAATCATCTGCTTGTAAAATAATCAAATGTAATGCCACACACAATGCTATTTCTTATTAAAGAATCATGTGATTTAAAATCTCACAGTTTGTAGTTCTGTTTTTGCGTGTAATTATATAAGCTTCTATTATTTCTTGTGTCCCTTTGATTTTTGTTAAAGAAAGGCAAATGTATTACACAAGGATGAATTTTGCTTGGTTCAAAGTATGCCTGAAATCTATCTCTCATTGCTGTGAGTTTGTGTGTTTCTTCCTCTTCAAGTATAAAATACTTAAAAATTTTAAAGCTTCCTTAACTGTGCTGTGCAAGAACATTATAAACTAGAAATGCTCTTATTTTGTGCTATTCCTTTCACAATGAGATTCAGTACAGATTTATGGATCCAAAGCGTCACATTTTCAGACAAGTTACCATGCAGGTTCACAGATGTTGGTGGCTGACATGTAGATACTCTGTAGCAAAATAAATATAGTGATGAAAGCAGAAGTCAAACGAAATAATCTGTTCTTGAAGGCAGAAGTCAAAAGATTGCTAGTTCACCATTTATTTCTATGCAAAATGTGACAAAATTATTTCTACATAACTGTGGAAGGCATTTTGAGAAAATATTATTTTTAAAAACTTTGTATAAAATACCATAGAAGAAATATCAATATTTATCAAAATACAAAAAGTATAAGCTATTTGATGTTATTTCTGTTCAGATATGAAAACAAAACAGGTGTTGAGTTTCTCTGGCTTCTCCACATGGCTTCAGTATATGCATGCTCCAGTCATAACACCAAGGAGAATGACCTAATGTTCCATCATTTGCACATGTTCAGTGTTGTAAAATACTAATAAGATGTTACTTAATGTCATAAAATTAAGCTTTATTTTGACAATTTATAATGGATATATTCCATATGAAGTATAGTTTGGAACAGCCAAAATGAAAAGACAGACAAGAAAAAAGTGTGGTCATAATGAAGTGACAAATACATGAAATGTGTTTTCAACAACAGCTTTAAAGAGGAGAGATAGAATGTTTAAGTCACATGTCACACAGACCTGTATGGTTAACTCTCTTGTAAAATAATAATGTATAATGCAACTGTCTCACTGTCAACAACTAAAGAACCAATAAATTGATAAACTGATAGTTTATTTTCTCTAGGGAAGAGTTAAAAGACAGAGCTAATGCAAAGAAAAAAAATTAAATAACATCAAAAGTCAGACATGGAGAATCAAACTAAAAGCAAAAAAGTGTAATATCAGTTTTGGTAGACAACACTTCCCCTCATCATATTGTCTAGACAACTCATTATATAAAACAAAATGTAGTTTGGGACCTAGGTACCTCTTTTAACAATCATGTAACATGAAATCCTTTTATTTAGTCCAACTAAGTGCCAAAGGAATATCATAAAGGTCTAAAGGGCAATCAGTTCCTTATACTCTGCATTAATCAAGCCAGTTATCAAACACAACACCTCCTTTGTGATGCATCTCACAAGACATATAAAACAATCAGAAAAAAGTTACTAACCAAAAAAAAAGATCACAGGCCTAAAGTCCCAAAGCTACCAACGATTTCTGGAAATGTTGTCTCTTTATTCAGAATCTTGCAGACTATTGAAGGGATATCTCTATTCTGCTTGTCTTGGACCTCCTGTTTCTCTGTAAGTCCAATTGTTTCATTAGTATTAGAAACAAGATACCTTAATCTTTACTAACAAATTAATTAAATATGATGGAGGGCCAGGTTTATAATCCAGTACCTCCCAAAACTCTGAAATAAACTTCCCTTGCATATTAAGCAGCACAATTCACTGTCTTCCTTTAAACAATAACTAGACAACTGGATGGGTATCCCCAAATTTACTCCAAGAATGACCACATGGCCTTACTGGAGAAAGGAGGTGTTCCTCATACAGAGTATTGGCAAGATGAGAGTGATCGTGAAACTCAGTGACCTTGGAATATCTATGAATCTATTACTCTGTGAGCCACTGATATTACTGTATACCAAGCTCATGAAAAGTACTCCATGCATTTTTCTCTGTACGTTCTACAACAGGAGTGCATGGACATATCATTCTGTTTATGAGTTATATGTCTGGCCAAGTCTCTAAACCATAATAGCCTAACTTTGTAGGTCTTGACAACATGGATTTGCAATTTCCTAATATCTTTGTTGCCAGCATGGTAAATATGGACATTCTAATGTAATCTTGCAATTGTCTCATGTATGCAGACAACCTTTTAATCCTTAAAGAAACTAACACAGTATGCGAGAGATCTACATACATAACTTCCTTGGAGGCAAAAATTTCACTTACAAACAAGGTTGTCAAGAACACACACACTACATCCTTCACATACCACTCCAAGAACACACACACTACATCCTTCACATACCACTCACCACAGACATAGATCTTCTTATTCTAAGCACAAAAAAGAAACCTTTCCAAACCACAAAGACCTCCTAAGCTATCAAGTGGCAGCATCTCAACAAGCCAGCTTGCTAGACATGGGCATCCTGAGGCATTGTAGCAACTATCTCATGTTCACTGACAACCCTCTATTCCTAGTCAACAAAAACTCAACATGTGAGAGATGCAATTATATTAAGAATCTTGAATCCATACTCTTTCACACACCAATCAGTACATATGACAACAAGCGGGTTGTCAGCATACACACCTCACCTCCTACTCCACCCAAACACACATCACGCATACCTACCTATGCGGAAGTCCTCAGAGAAACATACTTAAACACCAAAGACCTCACAAACACAAGCATGCTATACATAATACTTCCTCTGCAGAATACATTACACATAATAGCTCATGCAGCAATTTCTCATCTGTTAATCTCTTAAAGGAAAACAAAAAAACAAACATTCGTCACAGGGGATTCTATCATGAGACACACAGATGTCCTTCTCACCAGGCTGGATAAGGAAAAGGTCACAGTCAGCTCTCTGTCAGGTTCTAGGATCCACCATATCACACATGCACTCAAGTTTCTCAACAACAGGTACTGCTATGACTCCATCATAATCCATGTTGGTGTGAACGACTTGAGGCATACCTCTCTGGACTATATGAAGAGAGACATGACTAAGCTCTCAGATTATGTGTCTCAGGCAGGTATATCCCTAGCCTTAAGCAATATTTTACCTTCACCTAGGATGATACCTCACTACAAACAGAAAATGATTGACTTCAATAATTGTCTTAGTTTATGGTATCATTCTAAGAGGATCCAATATCTTATAGCCTGCGATTACATGATTTACAGACCTCGATGTTTTGCCAGAGATGGTCTTCATCTGTCACCTCTAGGATTTTGACTACTGGCTAAGGCTCTTGCCACCCCCCAGTGCCTTTTTAGACAAGGGTCTCAAGGACAAAATTCCTGATGTAAAAACTCTATCTTAAAACAATCACAAGGTTATGCTGCTAAACGCTAGGAGTCTTAACATGAAACTGCACTCACTGGAAGCAGTCTTAACCTTGGAAGATGCAGACACTTGTGCAGTCACAGAAACCTGGTTCAAGGCTGTGGACAGCACCCCAGCCATACTGGGTTATACCTCTTCCACATGTTTAGACCACAAAATGAAGGCGTGAAAACTAAAGGAGGCAGTGTATCAATTTTCATTAAAGATAAATACATCTCCAAATTGGTTAAACAGTATGATTTCCTGGAGATAGTTCAGGTGCAATTAACTGTTGGTAGGACACCTATTCAAGTCATTGCCATCTAAAGGACCCCCTCCATGAATCAGGGCACCCACTCTGCCTATTTGGATCTACTTGAGTCTATCAAGATACATCCAGACCCCATGGTTTTAGGTGACTTTAACTACCCATCCATTGACTGGGTTTATTACACATGCTGAAACTGACTTGCCCAAAGGTTCCTCAACTTTGTTAATGCCAATACCATGGACCAGCTGGTTGACACCCCCACAAGGGGTGCCAACATCATGGATCTGGTACTTACCGATATGGTGACCACTGTATCGCCCCCACTCTGAGGTCTTCCATGGTGAGATCTGACCACAAATCAGTCTTATTTGAAGTAATTATCACACCTGCCACCCCCCCCCCCAGCAGAACCTAAACTAAAAAGCTTCTCCAAAGCAGATTATAACCTCTTACGATATGGTATAAATTGCTTCACTGTACCTCCCCCTTCAGATGGAAATGGCAACTATGACAAGTTCTACTCCGATGCTGTATACAAACACCTGCATAACTGGATCGATTCAGCCACACCTGATAGGACCAAAACAAGCTCCTCAAGGAAGAGCAAACCTGCCTGGTGGACAACTGCGATTAACAGGCTTTACAGTAAGAGGAAGAAGTTGCTGTCTAAGAGTAAGAGATAGTAAGCCCTAAACTAGAAACACTCCCTCCTGAGCTTAAACATGCAAATAATACTTTCTGTGAAGTTCTCCAAAGCAAACTACAAATTCAAATTAGCTTCCTCAACCAAGGACAACCATAAGGCATTCTTTAGTTACATCTGTAACCTAAAAGGAAAGGTCAAGATTTGTGCAGAACTGGTAATTAATGATACCACATATACTGAGCCTGTGGACATAGCTAACCTGTTGGTCAACAGATTTTGTGAAAACCTATCCCTGAGACATGTACCCCATGACATCCCTACCACCTGTCCCCTACCTTGTATCTCTAAAGAGAAGGTCATAAATGCCCTCTCTATGGCCAAAAACACAGCATCTATGGAATCTTCATGGGCTCCAACAAGAATTAGCAACACCATTGGGTTCTTTTCACTCATAGTCTAAGCACCAGCTTCATCCTAGCTGAATGCAAAATGGCCACCATTATTCCCTTGCACAAAGGTGGTGATTCCACTGACCCCAGTAACTATAGACCTATTAGCCTGACTAGCCTTATCTGCAAGGCCATGGAGCAAATCATCATGGACTTTATCAACAAAGATATACGTAATCTCCAAACACTTGACCCTACTCAGTTTGGATATGTCAAATGGAAATAGTGTCTTTTAAACCTGGTGGACAAGGAGAAATCTGTGTATACAACCCATCTAGACTTGGCCAAGGTTTTTGACACTATCCCCCACTCAGGCATCATTGACAAACTCACCCAGCTAGGTATCAGCCATTATATCATTAGATGGGTCACTAATTGGCTCACTGATAGAACACATATAGTCAAAACAGGGGAATCCACCTTCAACGGCAGACTTGTAACCAGTGGTGTTCCACGGGGATCAGTCCTGGGACCTCTACTGTTTAAAGTCTATTTCTCTGACATACATGCCAAAACTAAAGGTCTGTGGCTGACAAAGTTTGCCGATGATTGCAACTCTCCAAATGATGTCAACCTCCTACAAGAGGGTCTTACACAAACAAATGATTAGGTACTAAACTCAAGGCCTTAAACTGAAAGCAAAAAAATGCATTATGATCCCTTTCAGTAAGAGCGGTGTTCCTGATAACTACCACATCAATAGCAACTCCCTAATTATGCACCCAGTGGTGAGAGACCTGGGCACACAGGTTGACAGCAACCTAACCATTGATCACCATGTCTCCACAGTGATAAGAAGGGCATTCTATATTGCTCATCTCATAAGTAAAGACATTGCCTACAGAAAAAAAGAAGTTATAACCTCCCTTTACTCTTCCCTCATTGGGCCAATAATGGAGTACAACTCCCTTTTGGTATGTACCTTTCCAAGCACCTGCAGCAATTGGAGAGATCACAAAGGTTCTTCATAAGGAAAATTCAAGGTCTTCAGCATCTGTCCTATGACTACTCAGAGGCAATATCTGCCTTGCATATAAGGCAATCTCTGACCCGGCTTTATTGGAAGTGCTGCATATCCACAAGTCAAATGGTACACAGGTTACTTGCTCTAATAACCTTAACCTGGTATGCAACATATTACCTGCAGGATGGACACATTTGTCCCCAGTGGTTACCACGCCTTTGGAACAGACTCCCACTTCATGTCAAACACAGCACCTCATTGGCCCTCTTCAAATGCAATCTGGACAAATGGATGGGTAACCATAAATTCACCCCTGGGTTTCCACCAGGGGCAATAGGTGTTGATCATGGAAATAAGGGTAGAAGTTGACCAGGCTTGTAAGGCCCTAGGGCCATTAGTCTAGTAACATCCTAAGATCTTATGATCCTATGACCCTATGAATCACTAAAGCACACACCAAAAGTAACACATAGCACCACACATAAGCCTACAACCAATGATTCCCCAAGAACAAAGTCTGTAAGGCAAGCAAACACTTTATATAGTACTTTTGTCATAGGAGATTCTATTGTACCACACACACACACACACACACACACACACACACACACACACAGATTCCCCTTTCATCAGGCTGGACAAGGAGAAGATAATAGTTAGTTTTCTATCTGGAGCCAGGATCTGCAGAATCACACATGCACTCAAGTCACTGCACCACATGTACCAATGTGAATTGTATCATAGTCCATGGAGATGTAAACTACCTGAGACATACCCCACTGAACTATATGAATAGACATATTATGAATCTGTCTAAATATATGCCACAAACAGGTACATGTCTTACATTGAGCAGCATTCTACCTTCGCCAAGGATGATGCCACAGTATGTACAGTGAATGATTGATTTTAATAACTGGTATAGTTTCTGGTATCACTGCAGGGGAATCCATTATCTATCAGCAAGGGAGGACATGGTTAACAGACCATGTTGCTTTGACAAGGATGGTCTCCACCTGCCCACCCTGAGATTTTGGATATGGGCTAAAATGTTATCCACCTCCCTTAGAGTCTTTTTAGGCAATGTCAAAATGACAAAACTACCAACACAGTGAAAAAATACAGTCAAAGCAACCTTAAGATGCTACTGCTTATTGCTAGGAGCCTAAACAAAAAAATCCTCACCTTACAAGGTCTCCTTACTCTAGAGAATGTAGACATCTGTACTGTTACCAAGACTTGGTTTAATGCCACAGAAAGTACTGTGGCAAAGCAGGGTTACTGTGCCTTCCACATGTTTAGTCCAACAGCAGCACAGACAGAGGCTAAAAGTGGAGGTATCTTGATCTCTTTAGCAATAAATGCAACTCCAGGTTGGTTAAACAGGATGATGCCCTGGAGTTCATTCATATCCAAGTCTCCATAGACAAGGATCCTTACCACACCCTGGTCATTTAGAGGTCACTCTGTATCACCTACATAGCTCTCAACTCTTACAGACCTACTAGAGGTACTCACCATCCAACCAAATACCCCTATTCATGGGGTACTTTAACTACCTCTCTATAGACTTGGAAACATACACTGCCTCTAACTCACATACACATTTCCTAGACTTTATTAACACAAACACCCTGGGTGAGATAGTGTGCACTCCAACCAGTGGATCAAACATATTGAGCCTAGTACTCAACATGGAAGAGCATTGCACCCCCCCCCCATGTCATGCCCACATTGGCGAGGTTGGACTTCAAAATTGTCTCGTGCAAAATCAAAATTAACCTAGAAAAACCCAACTAAACCTGTAACAGTTAGGGACTGTTTTAAAGCAAACTGCATTGTATTAAGTGACAGCTTGTCAAAATTCATGGCTCCTCCATACCCTGAGAACACAGCCATTTATGCAGAATTATTTACAGAGACCATGTACAAACATGTAAATGGCTGCATTGAGGCTGCCATACCTAATCGAAGTTAACACCAAAAATGAACCCCACTGGTGGGATCTGTACCCACTGGTGGAATCCTTACTCTAACAGGGAATATAACAAAAGAAAAAAAGTCATGGCCAAAGTCAGAAAAAACAACTCTCACAGGCAAGAGCTTTCTCTGATTCAACTAAACAAGGAAATAAGAGGTCTAATAAAAGTCCAAAATGTATGTTACAATTTCAGCATAGTCTTCCAGATTAAGGACAATCACAATGCCTTCTTCATTCAACTATGTCAGAAACCTTACAGGTAACACTCAGCAGTGTGCAGAACTGGTGGCAAATGGCATAACCTTCACTGACCAGGGTGACAAAGTGAATCCACTGACTAATAAATTTAGATCTAACCCCCCCCACTTCCCCCCTGTGAAATCCATTCTAACATATTCACACCTGACTATTGACAAGGAGCAGGTCATGGTGGTTCTCGCTAAGGCCAAAAACACTGCTTCAATAGGCCCCAACAATATCCCCATTTGCCTTCTAAATATCCTAAAACATGACCTAGCAGGACCACTTGAGGCACTCTTTACCTACAACATCAAAACAGGTTATGTGCAGGTGAATGGAGGGCTGGAATGGTCATCCCTCATCATAATAGTGGATCATGTATTGTCCCCAGGAACTAGAGGCCCATTAGTCTGACAAGTCTAACATGTAAACCATGGAATGACTTATCATGGAAATGATTAACAAGGACATTGGAAACCTACAGACACTGGACCCATTCCAGTTTGGCTTTGTTAAGGGAAGATCTTGCCTACTCAGTCTGGTAGACTTTTTTGAGAAGGTCGCCAAGGCTATGGATGAAGGGAAAACAGTGCATACCACCTCCCTTCATGTGGCCAATGCACTCAATGCAATGCCCAACTCAGGCACTGCTGAAAAACTCTCAGAACTAGGCATAAGTCCCTACATAACTTGTTGGATTGCTGGCCAGCTTATAGAAAGGACACAAGAAGCCAGGATTGGTGAGGCCATCTCACCAGTGGAGTATTTCAGGTCTCCACATTGGACCTTCTTCTGTTTGGCATCTACTTCTTGGAAGTGAAGGTTAATGTTAAAGTCCTGTGGCTAACCAAGTTCGCAGATGATTGCAAATTGTGAACTATCATAGGCTAACATCCTACAAGAGAGTCTAACACAATCAAATGACTGGTGTCAAAGCCGTATATTAAAACTCAACATGAAGAAATGCATAATAATGCTGTGAAATTGTCAGCCCAAACTAATTACTCCATCTATAAAAATCCCAAAGAGTTGACCCAATAGTAAGAAAATCATTCTGTATCACCCAGCTCATGAGCAAGGGTATTGCATCCAGGTCCAAGGAAGTTATAATACCACTCTACTCAGCCCTTATCAGACCCATCATTGAGTAAAATGCCCCCTTTGGCATGTACCTAATTAGGCACGTGCAGCAGCTGGAATTCCCTCAAATGTTCCTTAAAAGAAGCATCCAGGGTATGAATATCCTGCTCCATACAGATTGCCTTAAGAACCTGTTTCTGTATTCGGTCTCCTACAGGTTACTGATAAATTATTTATGCATGGCATATAAGGCATACTCCAATCCAGCTCTGATGGATCTCTTGCACATCTGCAAAACAAACAGTACCAGAAACAGTAGATCCATTGATCTGAACTTTGCCTGTGACAAATAGAACTCATTGGAGAGACCGATATGTGTCTCAAGGCATCACTGTGCTATGGAATAAGCTTCCAATCTACGTAAAGTATACCTCTTAACCTCTTAGCCAAATAAATCTGGACATAGCCTGACATAATGGGGGTACAAAGGCCCAAAAAAAGGACCAATTTTAAATATTGTTCTTATAAACTTAGAAAAATTGCTGGAATAACAGAGTATGTTATAAAATGCATTTTTCTAAAACATATGAAGCCCGAAACTCTAATGTATGACATCATTTACTAATTTCAATCCTCAGATCATCCTAGCGATTTGCCAGAAAAAACAAAAATTTTATGAGGAACAGACCAAAATTTTGAGGCAAAAATCTGGAGAGTTGTGAGGTATGACATGAAGCAAAGTTCATTCTGACCCTATTGAAATAAAACCTTGATCACTGGATGGAAATTTGCAAATTCACCCCCATTTGGTCCCCATGTCTCTGATGGACAGAATTAATCCCAAACTGACATACCTCACCCCACATAACCCTTAGTTTACTCCTTACTAACATACCCCACCATATAGGCATCAAAGGAACCTGGAGACAAAACTGTGTTGGGTTGCACAGCTAGGCTTGTAAAGACCCTGATGGTCATTAGTCTGATATGAACCTATGAACCTATAACAGTGCAGTGAATGAGTTGACCTCTTCCATGAATTTGGTACACACAACTATGGAGACTCACCAGGGTTAAACTGCTATCTAGGTTTCTGCTTCGATGTTTGTTTTTGTTGCAGTAGAATCCTCTTAATTGCTAGACATCAGGTGATTGCATATGTATTGTGTTACTCCTCTTCAACTGTACTAAAGCCAAATACTTGGTTATTTGATGCATTGTTTTATAACATATGATGGTGTTTGCTTTTTGGCCTCACACAATTCTGAATGAGATTTCTCTTCCATTTCCAGCAAAATTATACTCTCTTAACAGTGCTTGGACCACATGGGAAATTTCAAGATTGAAAGGAAAGTAAACATAGTTTGATTTCATTCAAATACAACAAAACAATTTATTGCTGAGAAATGTTTTGTTTGTTTTGAAACCGATTCAAAAGAGAGAGAACCTAGTAAGACTAGCCCTGCTAGTATAAATTAATAAAATGGGTACTTACTCTATTACTGTGGGTCTCAAAGTAGTACATGACAGGAGGATAGCAGGAGACAAATACATTAAAATAATTCTGTTTGAGACCACAGAAGTTGAAAAATATTGGCCGATATGAATGCAGAAGTGACACTTATGTCACTGGTAGCATACGGGGTAGAATCAGAAGGAGAAATAAACCACAATGATACAATGGTGGTGCAATTAAAGTGACTTAGGGAAAAGAAACATTATGTAAGAAGTTAATAGCATTCAGATGTGCATTACAGTGTAGTCATATAAGTTGACTGTGAATTTTTTCCTGCAAAAACACTTAAGGTCATACAGAGAGAGGAAATGTATTTATTTATTTAATTGGATTTGGATTTAGATTTGGATTTCTTTTCCAGGGTAGAGCACTGATCTCCTTGGAACTTTCTCAGATTCATCCCAGAAGCAGTGGCTGGTTAAGTAACTTGCTCAGAGTTGCACAGTTAGGCAATGAATTGTAGCTGGAAACTCACTGCTGCAGAATGTTTCTATGTTTTGGAATAGCCACATTGTGAATGAATATTTGTGTAATTAGACTGAGTACAGAACCATATCAATCATATTCCTGTAGATTAATAAAATGGTACTTAATATATGATTAAAAGAGTATAAAACAATCCTTAACAGTGGCAGTAGTATAACAGCATATAAATATCCTGTATGTAACCTTTGTTTTGCATCAGATTTTTACTGGAAGCATTTTCCTAACAGAAAGGGACTTCAAATAGGGAACGAAAGAAAAGCATAGTTCCAGCTACATAAAATCCCTTTCCATGCAAACCATTAAATGAAATGATTTGGAGTAGAGGTTAGTAACAGTGCTATGGTCTGAAGAAGATAAATGCTGCTTGTGGTTTTGTAAGGATGATTTAGTTGTCATGCTCACCATAGTTTCAGATCATGGTACTAACAGCTAGGCAGTGGGCTTCCTGTACATCAGTCATGAGTAATGAGCACTAAACTGCATGTACAGCTGGTGAAACTGCAGGAGCAAGTCCCTGTTTACAAGTCCCTGCATACAACACTATTATGTATACAGTGCCCTCTGCTGATGGAGCATTGTGCTCCTTTGATCATCTACCAGTCAACACAATATCAATCAATATGGTAAAAGAAGGCTTCCAAGAAGGAATAAAACAAATAGGACTGGAATGATGAAGCTGTTTTAGGAGGAAGTCACAATTGTAGAAAATTATTGTAATAGTGCTCATATGGCTGTATTGCTAGAGCTACTGAAGGCTTACCAGAACTCTACAGACCTTTGCCTACAGCAGTAGAACTCATGTGCTCAGGACATCCCCAGTGTCATTCTTGAGCTGGTACTTTTAATCTTGGAAACTTCCCATTAGATGTGACAGAAAAGGAGGTACTTTGTCTTGTGTTCATAAGGCCATAGATTAGAAATAGGCTAACTGCCCTTGTGAGCTGTTTTAAGCCTAGCTAATTACTCCATGTGAGAATCAAACCTTCCACCTTGCGTCTCTAAGGTAAACACCTTAACTATTTTGCCAACCACCCACCTATCAAATGAGATCTTGAATGACAACCAAGTGAACACACACACACACACACACACACACACACACACACACACACACACACACGCACCAGTTGACCAGAGGGAGATTAGAACCCCTACTTAAGTACGCCAACTACAGAACTCAGTATTTAATGCAAGTGCCACAGCAGAAGTTCATAAGAAAGGGATGAGACTAAGAAGAGACAACAGAGCCAGCAAAATAATTTCAATCAATACTAAAGTGCTAATAACATGGATCGCTAAGACAGTCAGCAATCTATCTTTTTCAATAAGAATGTAGTCAAGGTAAATCACCATGCTTTTAGGTGAAGAGAGACACCACAACCATTCAAATTTAGTTCCTAGGCAATCAGCATGAATGCTTTACATTACTAACACTAAGCCTGAACTTGAATTATCTTGATTATAGTAAATATTTTATCACAAGTAACTACACCAACTTACTATGTAAAATATATACTTATAATAGGGATCCAGCCATCATTAGCTGTTAACTGCCTTCAAAACTAGTTATACAACAGAGAAATAAAGGTGAAGTGTGACTTCAGCTCTTCATTTATCTAACACAGGACTCAGTAGCAGTCTCTCTTGTGTATGTGTGTGTGTGTGTGTGTGTGTGTGTGTGTGTGTGTGTGTGTGTGTGTGTGTGTGTGTGTATATATATATATATATATATATATATATATATATATAAACATAGATAGATAGATAGATACAGAAAGAGTGAGAGATATAGATATCCTTGTTTAGATATAGCTATATATGTAGATATATGAATCAACAATACTAGGCTAGTCTGTGCCATGAATAAGGACGGGTCATCATAACTGCAGAATTACTTTGACACTGTACTTGAAATAGGCATAGAGTCATCCATATTGGAGAAGTGAATTGAGAAGAAACCTATCTTGTCTGAATGCTAGTCATTCAGAGTTATACTATGCCAAAAGGAGATCTGGATATCAAAGCTGGCAACTGAGGAAAACCTTTAAACTATGAGATGCAGTCCTAAATCATAGCAACTACAGAAACATTAACACACTTATTCCTACTTACATCTCTGGTAACACTTGCATCATGGTTTAGTCATGTGGATAGCCAAGGATAAAGACTTTAGTAACATACTTGAGCAGGTATAGAACAGTCAGTAAATCACCCCATATAAATCAAATAAAAATCAAATTTGTGGGTCACATTTGGGTTGCACAGCTATAGCAGGTCTGGCAATTTTATGATGCAAAGTAGACTGCTTCACCTGAAGCTATTTTTTCTGATCAGTAAGAAGCTTAAAGAATGAGCAGCCAAGCAAATGTGCTGATCTAAATGTTTTAGGGACTAATAATGGCAGTAGGACTATTGATGTAGACACAACCATGCTTAGTTAGAAAAAACACAGGAAAGTAAATGGATCAGTGTAGGAGCATTTAGAATTTGGAAGTTAGATATCATATAGAAAAACTGTGCGGAGAAAATATCTTCAAAAAGAAGCTTGATGAATATATATGAGCAGAAAATGTTACAATAACAAACTCTGCTGATTTGTGCATATTTTGAATATTTTGAGCACTACCTTTCAACTTTTAAACATATTTCAGTACAAAGCTTTCAACTAGCTTAACAATCTACCACTAAAAGAAAATAAGTTTAGCCATGCATGTATTTATTTTTATGATTACTGTCTTATGCTTTTTTAAAAAAAAATCAAAGGAATTCCATTATAAAGTATATGGAATAACCTAACATATTCATTCATGCTAGACTATATGAATTAATGTTTGTATTTTAATGCTTATCATTTGACTTCTGTAATATCTACCTTTAATTGCTGCCTTTTCCATCAATAACATCTTTTAAGCAAGTATTTTGTAAGCAGTAAGAAGCGGTCAATCAAAATGGCATATACATATGCTAGCAGCCAAGAGAGCTTTTTTATGAAAAGCTGACTCTTTCAGAATAGGCTGCAGGCATAATAACTGCATAACTTTAATGTTAATCTACTATTCTGTCCAGGAATCATTTTGCTGCTAAGCAAGACTTTGTATATCTGAAATTTGATATTTAAGCTATGTGGCATATCTCCACATATTTGCACAAAGATAAGCAAGCTATGACCCAGTGTTGAAATCTGAAAGCTATAAATGCTTACCTGCAAAATAACTGAGCAATGTTCATCACGCCTGCCCCGAGATAAACTGAATAACAGTGAATCATGTTAATTACCTAGCTTCCATATTGATTACGTCCGCCCTTTGAAATAACTGCGTCAAGACAAGCTATACATAGCAAAAATACAAATTTCATTTTGTTGCCTTCTTTTCAAATACATAATGTGTCATATTGTATTAACATATGCTACACATCAATGGAAATGGGGCACGTAAATACAAAACCTTTTCCCTCTGCAGCAATTATGAGAATTACATTGTCAGTCTTTGTACAAAATGAAAATGGAATGTGACTTGCAGTTTTGCAGGATATAAAACAAAAATAAGTAAAACAAATATTTTTTTCATCAAAGTTTCAGAATGTATAAAGAAAATGATCATACTAGAACAAGGACACAAAACACAACATCATATTTGTCCCACAGCTAGCTTTAAAACCAGAAAAAAGAAAGAAATGTTGATTTGCATGGGAGCGTTTACACAAATATGTCTGTATGCCTAAGAAACTTGAAAAATACTTCCACATTTTGGAGATATGATGGCTCAGAAATAGGCTCTTAGGAACTTATATTCTGGAAATGAAAGGAGTTGCTTCAGTACAAACATTGCCTTGAATAATATGCTAAGTCTTATACTTGGAAGATAATTAAATCTCAATATAGAGATGTTTTTGTTGAGTTGCAAAATAATGGGTGGTATTCATAGTCCCATGATTCACAATTTTGTAGTGGTTGTTTGTGAATACCCCGTATATAAAAATATACCAAGCACAAGTCATTTGCAATGAATACAGCAAGAGCAAGGTGAAACTTTTAGAAAGAGATGCCACTTGCATGAAATGTTTAAAGTCAGTCAAGAAATGTTGTAAGTATTTGTTAAGTACTATGTGAAAGCAGTAAGGCTCAGATGAATTTGGAACTTTTCAGATACTATGGATAAGCACGGCTGTGCACGAGCATGTTAAAAAGTATTGACAGATATTTGAGATGAGTGGCCTACAACACAGCTATTTATAATGAGTTTTAAAAAATATAAAGGGGTATTATGGATTTTTATAGGTGTATCCTTATTAAGACACTTTGATGGTTGCATTAAAAGATGGGAAAGGTGAATATAGGAACGATAGAAAAATGGGACACATGAAAAGATGGACATATAAAAGGAATGAATCAAAAGGTTTGTGCTTGGGGAGGTGGGAGAGGAGAGAGTTTATAATTTTGATGGGGGATAGACCCCCTATTTTTCAAATAATTTTTATATGAGTAGTTTGGGAAGAAAGTTTTATAGAAGGTGTAGGACAGAGGATTAGGGAAGGAGGGAGGTGAAGAGGAGTTCCTCCCCGGAATATCCCAGTCAACAGAACCTTAAACAGTAGCACTGCCCAATGGGATTGCAGTGAAACACACCAACACTGAGAGTAAAGAGGCCTGTAGTGGCTCACTGATCAAAGTCAACAGAGGCAGCAAGTCTTGTTCCAGCTGTAGGACATCCTGCATTGGCCAAAGGTGTTTACTACATCCCAACAAAGTCCACAAGCTTATGGTCTGCATGGCTTGCTTGGCTGAGCCATGCCAAGGGCCTACAGGGCAGGTGTCACCACCCAGGCCCTGTGAGAATGTCCCTGAATGGGCAGTGGGTGAACATTCACTAACCTTAGAGGAACATGGTTTGGCTGCTGCTGGGACTTCTGGACCTATAGTAAAAGGAACACAAATCAGAAAGAAAGGAAAAAAAGAAAAGCAAAGTAATGAATAATTAAAATAAGAAAAAGAGAGAGGAACAGTAGACAAATAAGAAAAGGAGACTGTAAATGACTCATAATTTGTTGATACAGCAGTGCATAGAGTTTTATCTTTATTAAATTTTTATTAAGCAAAAATGTTCTGGGAAACTTTACTGGAAAACTGTTAACAAGCAGTAGAGGAATATGGAATTGTAACGATTGTCACATTTGAATTCTACTGATAAGGAAATAAGCAGGTGTACCTATGAAATGGTAGTCCATTTTTACAGTGATCACTCATTCTGAAATATCTTACTGAAATGGATTGTGCTACAGTTGTATACTGGAAACAAAATACTTCTTCTGTTATATTAGCTTATGAATTACTTCTTGATTTGTACTTACAAAATAAATAAAAAAACAGTTCTTATTCGACAGATTGCTTTTGTGAATTATACTTTTTTGTATTTCAGAATCATATTTGTATGGTCACATGCAACTTCAGTCTGGCCAAGCATCTATATTGCTGGGAGGAATTATTTCATATCTCCTCTTCAAGTGGGATACGGTTATCTACCTATCATATATTTGTGTGTTCAAATATTCCTAATATGCTTATATTTATTAATCAGCAAAGCACAGAATGTCTTTATGTAGTTGTACTGAATCCATTCGTCTTAGGAAATATTTGTTGTTTACTGCAAATAAAAGCAATGTATTCTTCACTAACCTCTGTGATGGTCATTCAATTGTTACTTCACCCTCCCCACCCCCAATCTGCCTAGGATGTGGTGGCTAACTATTGTCGGCTATCTTGTATGTGGAGTAAGTACTTTAGAAAAATGACTGTCTTGCACAATAATCATATTAATAAACAGTATGCGAGACTGCAGTGGTGGTGCTGCGGTAGCGTTGCCGCCTCACAGTAAGACGTTGTCCTGTTCGATTCTCAGTTAGAGCGTCTTCTGTGCGGAAACATGCGTGAATGGGTGTACCTTCGTTGAAGGTTGTGCGCCAGGGCTGGCAACTCGGCATGTAAAAATCTACTGCCAATCATTAGCAGACCGGAGTTCTGCTGTGGCGACCCCTAACCGGGAAAAGCTGAAAGACACAACATGTGCCCTACCCAGAGAACTTTATTTTTTAAAAGCTATCTGCATGTAATAGAACCATTACTAAGCTAATAATTACAGAATATTTAAGTTCCAATGCAAATATGTTCATATCTGTTTGTATATGTATATATGTGTATGTGTATATATATATATATATATATATATATATATATATATATATATATATATATATATATATATATATACACACACACACACACACACACACATACACATATATATATATATATATATATATATATATATATATATATATATATATATATATATATATATATATATATATTACATACACACACACACACACACACACACACACACACACACACACACACACATATATATATATATATATATATATATATATATATACACACACACACACACACACACACACACACACACATATATATATATATATATATATATATATATGCACATATACACATATAGGTTTGCACATTTACGAGTGTGTATGCATATGAATTTATTCACACACATTTCTGTCTACTTATACAGTTTTGATTACATATAAATATATGCTTACATTTCCACATAAATTTCTTTTTGCATTTATTTACATGTGTGTAATATTTCTCTAACACTTTTTTTACAACCTGAGTTAAGATGAAAAAATAAAATATTAAAATACTCACTGTAGAACTCTGGCCTTTTTTCCCTAATCTGATCAGCCCGCTGGTCAGTCCTGTACCTCTGCAGGTCATCATACCTGTGCTGAAAAAGGAGCCTAGAGTGATTGATTCTTTTTGGAGATGACAGGTACACATCTAACTCTTGCCAGATGTCAGCCTTCTTCAACTCTGTGCTGGCTAACACTCTTTCAATTTTCACCAGGTATGAGCCCTGCAAGAGACAAACCAGATATTTGTCTCTTTATCAGACCAGCTTAGAGCTCAGCCTTGTGCTTTCACAGGTGCTCCTGTCATTCAAGATGCTTGAATCAATGTGAGGGATGTAACTACAGGGCTGTGGCTCAGATGGTGTGCAACACACCCTCTGAGGTATGACATAACCATAACCAAACCCAATGACAATATAGGGCCATTAGGCATTTAAGTGCTATTATTGGCAAGTTTGTTTTACCAAATGTCATTGTCACATAGATAGACAAACTTTTTTTAAGGTATACTTCCACATGATTGTGCTATGGCAGTGATTAATGCATTACTTTATTTTCTTATATGTGTAATTGTTTCCAGACAGCATTGTTCTCACCTTCATTTGAACAATTTACATTAAGGCGATGCATTATTCAGTTATGAAAACATGCATTTTGAAGAAGTGTTTCCAGTAATAAGTATATTGTTTCACTTCAAATTATAAATAACAGTTAAAATTGATGTCACTGTGCTTTAATCAAAGTAACTGAGTAGTATGAGGTGATAAGCTGGGTCAGAGTGGGCAGGATGAGCATGGATTAGGCTTCAAGATTCTGCAACCTAAATGTTGTGGACTCTGTGGCATCCTTCTTCTGGGCCAGTAACCAAGCAGCCTCAATCCTCACAACTGACACTGGTGAGGGACATTCACTTGGAACAAAAATAGATACTCATGGTATTTCCAGATGCAGTACTCTGCACTAAGCACAATTTCCCTTAAGAGCACACAGGGAACACACTCCTGTCCTGGGGCTGGGGTTCTTCTCTGTCTCATCAGGTCCCAAATAAGACTGCACACTGACCACAGCTGTAGAGTTGAGTCCTCAGCCGAGTGTTCCAACCCAAGTCCTCTACCACCCTGTCTGTGAAACCAGTGCCCTGTGTCCCTGCTCCAAGTAGCTGACATGCACACCCTTTCAGATTTGATTTTCACACACACACACCTGGGAAAGGTTAGCATAGATATATCAGCTACGCCCTCTCTGCCCAGACTATAAGGTAGATAGTGCCACCAGAACACTCCAAAGCCAGCTACTCCAAGGCTCTTAAAAGGGTACCCAATTATATTGAGTAAAATTAATACTAATACAAATGGTAGTGTTTGACCAGTGCAGCAAGGCTTTCAAAAGTGGCCACAGTGTCACCAGATAAATATAAGCACTCTCAAAGGTTAAAATATTTTCTAAAAGACCAACCACAATGAAAAGTTTAAATATATTTAATCATAAATAATAAAACAACATGAAAACAATGAATATCTCTTTACAATAAATACCAGAGTTTCACTTACAGGAAATATTAAAAATAACACAGATGGAAAGGGTCACACAGATACAGAAAAATAATTAACTAATCTCACAATATTTTCCTGATTGATCTAAAGAATTACTGTCCCCTAGTTCACTTAGTTGAGCAAGGCAAGAGGAAGTGGGTGAGACTCCTTTGTCAAGTTTCACAAACAGACTGCCCTGAGACTTCTGTCTCATCTAGTATTAAAACATGATTTCAGTGCTGGATTACAGAATTACATCACATATATCTGGTCATCTGACTCTGGTTCCCACACCACCCTCTTTACTAGAAACTGAACCAGAATCTAGCACATATGTGTCATAATACACACATACAGAGCTTTGTTAAGATGTGTTATAGCATCTGGAAGCTATAAAACCATTTCAAAAACTTCCACACTTCCAGGGTAGCAATTAGTTCAATACAGTTGGATTCCTAGCCTGGTTTTCACAGGCATTTTATCTCTGGCTGCAGTCAGAACTGTCAGCTATAATACCTGTTTTCTTAATATACAAAATCTTTTTAATACCTGGAATAATATGTTTTTTACTATGGAGGAGAGACTTACAATTATTAAAATGATAATATTCCCCAAGATTTTATACTTAATACAATCAATAATACTTTCACCTACAAAAATAACTATCAAGAAACTGAATACACTAATGTTAAATTTCTTATGGGCACCTAATAGACCTAGGATTGCATTAAAGAAACATACTAATAGCTGGTCTCAAGGGGGTATTTCTTTTCCAGACTTTAATTTATATATTATCTCTTCTATTATAAAAGTTATTACTTTATTAATAGATCGGTCATATATTGCAAAATGGAAAGATTACTGGGAGCTAATTAGTATGCACTTCATGAAAATCTCCTTAACACATAAAAATATGATTATAAATAACTCTATGTTGTGGTTGCTAAAGGAATTTTGTACTTCACCTATTACACCTAAACATATGGTCTGTTACCCATTAAATATTATTATTAGTTATCGTAACTTTATATTCATGCACCCTAAGTATAGGGAATGGAATGTTATTGTATTCCCTATAATTTATACTCAGGGTATGCTTATGTCATCTACTTCTGAAGGAGCTCATTTAGCTATAGATAATAATCTAAAGTACTGGTATCAGCTGATATCTGATAATAAAGTTAAAAATCTAGATTTCTTAAAACAAGAATTTGATCTAAGAGAAACTTGCTGGTTAGAGGTTCAGATCTTTAGACAACATCTCATTGATAGAATAGATCTAATGTCTATAACAGTTAAAGAATCTATTCCAAAACTGATTGATTACTTGATAATAAATTTACAGCATAAAGTTTCTGATAAAGGTAAACTTTCATATATACATAAAATTATCAGACAAGAAACTTTTTACAATGTAGATTCATACTGGAATTATTTCACCTCTATTAATGGGGACCCACCTACTCAACAAGATAAACAATATATATTGGAATCTGCTTATAGAACTACATCTTCCATTGTCTGGAGTCTTTATACATGGAAATTTTTACATAGATCTTTTTATACACCTTTGATGATGAATAAAATTAATAATAAAGATAATCTATGTAAGAGATGTAATGTAGAAATGAATGCTGACTGGGCTCATATGTTTTATGACTGTATGAAGTTGAAAGAATACTGGAAGTCAATTAATGAATTTTTGCAGGCTCTTTACAGATAATTTCATTATTTCTAAGTCTCTTATATTATTCAACACACCTGTACCTCAATGTGTTAAAAAGATTAAGCTTCCCTTGTTATGGTCTATCCTAGCAGTGGCTAGGAAAATAATAACTAGAAATTGGATTTCAGATACACCTCCTTCGTTCAATGAATTTAAAAATGTTATGAATATAATGTGTCATATGGAAATAAGCACAATTAGAATGAGAACAACTAGAAAAACATCACATTTTATTGTATGGGATAATTTACAAAATTTGTTAAAAAATTCTAATTTCAATAGCACAGTATTTTAGTTTAATTAATTGATCTGATTGTAGTGGATGTCTTTGTAAATACTTTAGTTGTTTTGTTGAATATTATAATAATACCTATTTTAATTATTTGTATAAAATTGTTATGATATTTCTCTTATATGTTAAAACAATAAACTTGTTTTGAAAAAAAAAAAAAAAAAAAAAAGAACTGTCAGATGCAATCTTTATGGCCTAAACCAGGTAATTTTATTTCAGACTATTTTTCAAAGTTAGCTGGACTAAGATTAACCTCTTCTCTTCCAGTATCCTCTATTACAATATATTCATTTTAACAGTTACAATACAGTCTGATATACAGGTGTATTTCATTTCTGCCCAGCAAGACCCACGGTTGGTACATTTTAATACAAGCAGCTTTACAAATACATTTTCAATGCAAGCACCTGTACAAATTAGTTTGATACACTAATGACATATAATGCTTTACAAAACTCCAGCTAGCTATGCTGGCATAAGGTACACATCCACTACCCTACTTCTCCTGGCATAGCTGGCAATACGTCACATCACCTCAGACTCCATTTTCCTTTCATATGCATAGGGATATTTGAAATATATTAGGCACTTTCACACACACACACACACACACACACACACACACACACACACACACACATATATATATATATATATATATATATATATATATATATATATATGTATACGCCTATCTGATGAAGTTCTTTGAGATGAAAATGTAAGGGGAATTGTTTTAACAGTGTTTATGCTCTATGTGCTGCGTGTTCATTTTGTTTTGTTTTTTGCAATAAAATACTAGTGTGGTGGATCTGCTGGTCTCCAGAGCCTATATTTGGTTTATTGGTCTTGGTTTTGGGCACTTAAATCACATTATACAGCACTTTCACACATTCCTGAAATCAGCTTGGCTCAGGGCTGTCAGCATAGCCCATTGACACCCAACGTCTATGTGAATCTGTTGACTTACACATTCATGTATTACTGCAATTCATAGAGATAAGTGGAGATCAGCCTACTTTCCATACAGAATGTGTAAGTAAGCCTGATAACACTATATTTAGATATGATCAGTCAAGTTAGCTGGCCAAGTATTTTGGGAAAAGTACAAAGTTTTTAAAATAAGATAAAAGAGCAATGCAGTTATAAATCTTTGGCAAGCAGTACACATTCAATATATAGGTATATCAGTAGCAGGAGGAATTGATTTTTCACTAATGTCATGGTCAGATGCAACTGATTCATATTAATGTTAATGACAAGATTGTCATTCAAAAATGATAATTCATGACACTACTATTAGAAATGTAAAGGGAAGGGCTACAGATGGCAATGTGAATGATAATGTTTGCAATATTTTTTTGCATTTGTAGATTAAGCTATACAGAATGTTACTAGACAGTTTTAAGTGGGTGAAGCCTGGTTTGCTACATTTATATCAATGTAGTTTGGTGTCAGGATAGATTCTTGACAAATGCTGCTTTACTGCCAATCAGAATTTGTAAGTGTCACTCATAAATGAAAAATCATGGCAATATAAATACATAAATGTTAAGGGAAGGATTTCACATCGGTTACCAACAGCATATGATGGCAGTATAATGATAAGGGTTTGCAGTACTATTCTACAGTTGTGGATGATGATATACAGGTTAATACCACATGATTTTACCAGGTTAAAGTTTGATTTGCAATATATATATATGAATTTGGGTACTGTGTCAGAATAAATATTGCTGCACTCAGATCCTGTGCTGTTGAAAAGTGTTAAAGATGTATTAGTGTAGAACGCAGGCAGGCTTTCATTATTTTGTTGCATGGCTGATTAGTGTGTTTCATTTTCTTAAATAAAGCTTTAGTATGTTACTTTTTTATGTTAGTTAGGAGACTACATGATGCATGACATATTAGAGATTCAGAGAAATTATCATTTTTGTAATAAGGAGAACTGCTTCCTCATGGTTACCATTAGGACATACAGCAAACTCCTCTTTTTAAAAAATGGGGGACCCAAACAAGCTGAAAGAGAGCAAAGACCTGGAATTAAGTGGCTATGGAGATAAATGCTATTGGCATAAGGAGCTGCACACTGGCAAAGTAGAGGAAAAGGGCCAATGATGTGATAGGACATGCTAGAGCAAATGCAAGGCAGAATGCAATTGTCAGTTGTAGTACTGGGAGGGTCCTCATACACATTTCTTTAACATCTGATGAGGAATACCTCCTCTGTATTTGGGGGAATGACTACAAAACAGATGGGCATAATCAGAGGTGCCATGGCAAATGGCAATTACTCATGTCAGCAGCATCCACAGACATTTGTTGAGGAAATGTAGTATAACCTCCTGGGTTTCCTCCGGGCACTCCGGTTTCCTCCCACATTCTATAGACATGCTTCTGGAGCATTTCTTCCCGGGCCTCCGCTGAAAACAGGATCTGTGGAACCTAGTTGGACATTCCCGGTCAACAAATGTTAAAATAAAAAAAAAAAAAAAAAAAAAAAACCTCCATAATATATTTGCATAAAGAAAATGACTGCTCAGAATAAGTGATTACATGCAACACAAATGACATTTACTATTAACAGGTGAACCCTCCATTTCTGCACACAATGACAATGAACAGAGTGTGCATGGAAAGTGTCCTCCATACCTCACTACCCATCATACAGTAAGCTTACTCCAGTATCTGAATAGTAATTTAGTTAATTAATTCTTTACAGGTCAGCAGCAGAAGCAATCCCAAACAAAACTAAGACTCTTGAAAAGCAATCAGTTTAAAAAAAGTCTAAAAAGGGTACTAAAGATAGCTCTAAATAAACTTTGATATAAAGTAAAAACTAGATCTCAAAAATAAGGCAAATTTTGAGAGAAAATCGCCAAGGACTCAAAGACAATCATAAGGCCTTCTTTAGCTATGTTAGAAACCTAGGAGGAAACTCCCAGATATGCTCAGAATTAGTTCAAAATGATGTGAAATTACTGAACCTACACACATTGCCAACATACTGGCTGACAGGTTCAGTGCAAACTTCTTCCCCCCAAAGGAGATATCTATACCAGAGGATTGTAGCCCCAAACATCTCCAGGTGAGAACTGCTCTCTCAAGGCAAAAACACAGCATCCATGGGACCGGATGGTGTCCCGGCTGTGTGCTCCATGAACTCAATGAGGAATTAAACCCACAGTTAGGACAGCTGTTTAATCTTAGCCTCACCTCAGGATACGTACCCAAGGAGTGGCACGCGGCGTCTGTGGTCCCACTTCACAAGGCGGTGCCTCCACCACCCTGGAAATTACCACCCATTAGCTTGACAAGCCTTATCTGCAAAGCCATGGAGAGGATCATAATGGAACTCATAAATAAAGACATAGGGAACTTGCAGACTTTGGATCCAACCCAGTTTGGCTTTGTCAAAGGCAGATCATGCCTTTTAAACTTGGTTGACTTTTTGAAACAGTCACCAAGGCCATTGATGAGGAAAGGCAGTCCATACAGCCTACCTCGACCTGGCAAAGGCCTTGACACAATACCCCACTCAGGTATCATCGAAAAACTCATCAGCTTGAATGTAAACCCATACATCACAAGATGGGTTGCAAACTGGCTAGTGACAGAACCCACAGGGTCAGAGTTGCTGGGCCATGTCAGACTCAAAGCCTGTCACAAGTGGTGTCCCACAGGGCTCAGTCCTGGCCCACTCTTGTTTGGCATCTACTTTTCTGAAGTGCAAGCAAACATAGGAGGGTTATGGCTGACAAAGTTTGCAGATGACTGCAAACTGGGCCATAGTCGAAAACACATCTGACACAGATATCCTTCAGAAGGGCCTCACAGAAATGGATAACTGGTGCCAGAGCCATGGCCTAAAGTTAAATGCCAAGAAATGCATAGTCATACCCTTCGGGAAAAACAAGGTTACCCCTAGCTACCATATAGGTGGCAATCCACTGAGCACAGAAGAAGTCATCAGGGATCTGGGGACCCAGGTTGACAGTAGCCTTTCGTTTGACACTCATGTTGCTAAAGTAGTTAGGAAAACCTTCTACATTGCCCACCTGATCATGAAGGCATTAACATCTAGATCAAGGGAGGTCATCGTCCCCCTGTACTCATCACTCATTAGACCTATGATTGAGTACAATGCCCCATTCGAATGTATCTGACCGACACCTGCAGCAGCTGGAAAGGCCCCAAAAGTTCCTCACCAAAAGGATAAAGGGTCTCAAAAATATGTCTTATGCTGCCCGACTGAAAGAACTCCAGCTCTATTCAGTCTCATACCGCTTGCTCAGAGGTGACCTGTGCCTGACATATAAGGCCATGTCAAACCCAGATTTGATGAATATGCTTCACCTCAAAAAACTAGATCCCTCAGAACCACAAGGGCGGGAGACTTAAACCTTGACACGGTTATAAATAGAACGTGCTGGAGGGACAGATTCATCACTCAGAGATATGCTGTGGAACAAAATCCTGGTACATGTGAGGCAGAGCACCTCGCTGGCCTTGTTCAAGAGGAATCTTGACCAATGGATGGGAGATCGCAGATATACCCCAGGGATTACTTCAGTGTCACTGCTTGACAGAGGCACAGCAAAATAATAGGCATAGTTTTCTTCAAACTAAAGGGGTGGCGAAAGCCACATAACTATGGGCTAGGCTTATAAATGCCCCTGGGCAGATAGCCTAGTATGAACCTATGAACCTATAAGTATTTTGGGAAAAGTACAAAGTTTTAAAGCAAGATAAAAGAGCAATATTTGGCAAGCAGTACACATTCAATATATAGGTATATCAGTAGCGGGAAAAAAAAAAAAAAAAAAACAAAAAAAAAAAAAAAAAAAAAAAAAAAAACAAAAAAAAAAAAAAAAAAAAAAAAAAAAAACAAAAAAAAAAAAAAAAAAAAAAAAAAAAAAAAAAAAAAAAAAAAAAAAGAAAAAAAAAAAAAACAAAAAAAAAAAAAAGAAAAATAAAAGAAAAAAAAAAAAAAAAAAAAAAAATTTTTTTTTTTTTGTTCTTTTTTTTTTTTTTTTTTTTTTTTTTTTTTTATTTTTTTTTTTTTTTCTTTTTTTTTTTTTTTTTTTTTTTTTTTTTTTTTTTTTTTTTTTTTTTTTTTTTTTTTTTTTTTTTTTTTTTTTTTTTTTTTTTTTTTTTTTTTTTTTTTTTTTTTTTTTTTTTTTTTTTTTTTTTTTTTTTTTTTGGAATTAAGGCTGAAACTATTGCATATAGATACATGAAGTGTAAAGGCATGATTGATGGGACATCTAAGATGAGAAATGAATCTGTTTACAGGTAGGTTTCATTAAATTTCTTTAGAATAAATGGACTCAGATCCTGTTCTGTTGAAAAGTGTTAAAGATGTATTAGTGTAGAACACAGGCAGGCTTTCATTATTTTGTTGCATGGCTGATTAGTGTGTTTCATTTTCTTAAATAAAGCTTTAGTATGTTACTTTTTTATGTTAGTTAGGAGACTACATGATGCATGACATATTATCAGAGATTCAGAGAAATTATCATTTTTGTAATGAGGAGAACTGCTTCCTCATGGTCACCATTAGGACATACAGCAAACTCCTCTTTTTAAAAAAGGGGGGACCCAAACAAGCTGAAAGAGAGCAAAGACCTGGAATTAAGTGGCTATGGAGATAAATGCTATTGGCATAAGGAGCTGCACACTGGCAAAGTAGAGGAAAAGGGCCAATGATGTGATAGGACATGCTAGAGCAAATGCAAGGCAGAATGCAATTGTCAGTTGCAGTACTGGGAGGGTCCTCATACACATTTCTTTAACATCTGATGAGGAATACCTCCTCTGTATTTGGGGGAATGACTACAAAACAGATGGGCATAATCAGAGGTGGCATGGCAAATGGCAATTACTCATGTCAGCAACATCCACAGACATTTGTTCAGGAAATGTAGTATAACCTCCTTGGTTTCCTCCGGGCACTCCGGTTTCCTCCCACATTCTATAGACATGCATCTGGAGCATTTCTCCCCGGGCCTCCACTGAAAACAGGATCTGTGGAACCTAGTCGGACATTCCCGGTCAACAAATGTTAAAATAAAAAAAAAAAAAAAAAAAAAAAAAAAACCTCCATAATATATTTGCATAAAGAAAATGACTGCTCAGAATAAATGATTACATGCAACACAAATGACATTTACTATTAACAGGTGAACCCTCCATTTCTGCACACAATGACATTGAACAGAGTGTGCATGGATAGTGTCCTCTATACCTCACTACCCATCATACAGTAAGTTTACTCCAGTATCTGAATAGTAATTTAGTTAATTAATTCTTTACAGGTCAGCAGCAGAAGCAAGCAGTTCCACTATACCAGTAAATTTCGACAATATCAATAGCAGAATGGCCGATGATTATAACATAGTATTATTATCAATAGCAGAATGGGTGATGATGATAACATAGTAATATTATCAATAGCAGAATGGGTGATGATAACATAGTAATATTATCAATAGCAGAATGGGTGATGATAACATAGTAATATTATCAATAGCAGAATGGGTGATGATAACATAGTAATATTATCAATAGCAGAATGGGTGATGATAGCATAGTAATATTATCAATAGCAGAATGGGTGATGATAACATAGTAATATTATCAATAGCAGAATTGGGTGATGATGACAGCATAGTAATATTATCAATAGCAGAATGGGTGATGATAATAACATAGTAATATTATCAATAGCAGAATGGGTGATGATGATAACATAGTAATATTATCAATAGCAGAATGGGTGATGATAGCATAGTAATATTATCAATAGCAGAATGGGTGATGATAACATAGTAATATTATCAATAGCAGAATGGGTGATGATAGCATAGTAATATTATCAATAGCAGAATGGGTGATGATAACATAGTAATATTATCAATAGCAGAATGGGTAATGATAATAACATAGTAATATTATCAATAGCAGAATGGGTGATGATAACATAGTATTATTATCAATAGCAGAATGGGTGATGATGATAACATAGTAATATTATCAATAGCAGAATGGGTGATGATAACATAGTAATATTATCAATAGCAGAATGGGTGATGATAGCATAGTAATATTATCAATAGCAGAATGGGTGATGATAACATAGTAATATTATCAATAGCAGAATGGGTGATGATAGCATAGTAATATTATCAATAGCAGAATGGGTGGTGATGATAACATAGTAATATTATCAATAGCAGAATTGGGTGATGATGACAGCATAGTAATATTATCAATAGCAGAATGGGTGATGATAATAACATAGTAATATTATCAATAGCAGAATGGATGATGATGATAACATAGTAATATTATCAATAGCAGAACGGGTGATGATATAGTAATATTATCAATAGCAGAATGGGTGATGATAACATAGTATTATCAATAGCAGAATGGCTGATGATAACATAGTAAAATTATCAATAGCAAAATGGGTGATGATGATAACATAATATTTTCAATAGCAGAATGGGTGATGATGATAACATAGTAATATTATCAGTAGCAGAATGGGTGATGATAACATTGTAATATTATCAATAGCAGAACGGGTGATTATGATAACATAGTAATATTTATGGCACAGCCTGAGGAAAGTGGTACATAGTCACCAAATTTAATGGTAAGATCTCATGCTCCACAACATGTTAGAATCTCTGCAGGAAATGGCACTGGATCACAAAGTCAAGTATGTGGTGACATTACACTACAAGCTGTAGAGGGAGAAAAACCTTGCACCTCAATACAAGTGTCTCCAGTCCTCCAGAAGCACCTTATGGATGATGGCACAAACTCAATGGTTAACAGTGTCTACTGTAACACTTTTGCAAAAAGGTGGCAAGCACAGACACATGCCACAGCTACCTCTAGAGACACAAAGCATTGGTGTCCCAGCAGCAAATGTACTGTGATATTATTAGAGCTTTGCACTGCCACCGACAATGAACTAGAAATGGTCAGAGTTCTGCAGTGTCTATTTGTGGATATATGGAAATTGTAGAGAGTAGAGACAATGCCATGGTCACATAGCTCCACAGTATTGCAGCATATACAGCAGCCATCTCCACCTCCACATGTACACTACTCAGGACCTACCAGACTCAAATAGGAGTCAGTGTTGGATGTAAAATATGATGGGGTACTGTCAGCACAAGTGGGAACACAGTAGATCACAGTACAAGTGATTCTCAAGAAAGAAGTGTGAATATGGGGGTATAAACACTATAGAATTCATGCAGGCCACATCAGCATTCATTTACATGTGGCACAACCTCTCATTCAAGGTCTCAGTCACACAGCACTTTGACATTAGTGTCTCTAGGACTGTGTTGTGCAGAATGCAACATGTAGTAAACATCATACATGCGGTAATTGAAGGGCACCCCCATAATCATCTAGGCATCAGAAGTATGCTTTTAACTGGCCAAACATTCTCTCAATGACAATATATGTCTGGGACAGGGCTGTATTCAAATTATCTTTCACAACTCCTTTAGCATTCATCACAGGAATCATGAGCTATGGTCCAGTGGATAGCCAGCATCACTTGCAAAACAAAAGAAAAAAAGTTGACTATAATTAAACTTCTCAGTTATGAACAAGGAGACCATGGGGTATCCTGCCATGCAGGAAGAGGAAGTAGCATGAGCTAGTATGCCAGATATGGGAATTGTAGGCACTACAGTGATGCTGGCAGAGATGTTGGTGATGCATCCCCTCATGCATCACACACTACCTGGCAGTTGTTGGAATGTTAGCCCTTCTTATTTGTGATACTGCTACCTCATAGACCAGATTGGGCCCTTGTTGCAACCTGAGTACATTCTGTTGCACTGAGCACCCTAGAGAAGTGTGCCACCCCATAAAAGGTAAGCATAGGCTGGACTTGGTCCTGAGGTGACACTGAGAAAAAGACGTACTGACCAACACATGCCAAGAGTATGTCCAGGAACTTCTGAACTATCCTTGAGGCAGAAGCCTGTGAAATATCCAACAAGATAGGCAAGTATAATAAGGGCTACATATACCTTAGTATCCACAGATATAGGAAAGCCAAACATTTCCCCAGTTCCCATATGTGGCCATAAATGCTCATTAACACCATTACAATATGCCTGTCTACTCTAAAACTATCAAGGACTTCCTGATTATCAATATTAAAATAAGTAATTCTCTGAGTACATCTGCACCTTCTTATACTGAATACAATAGTTGATTGTAATACTTGGATTTGTCTGCTTAATGCATGTCAAGTTATTGGTAATTGAATGCATGTCAAGTTATTGGTAATTGAATGTAAGCACTGATTGCCTGATGTGAGGCTGCTTTCTTAATATTGTGTAAACATATAATTATAGAATGGTTGTATCAGCTGATATGAGGCTACTTTCTTAATATTGTATAAACTTATAAAATAGTTGTATCAGCAAACAGTGCCGAAAAAGCAAATTCACCATGCATAAGGATTTCACAGTATGTTACAAGGGAAAAGTGTTATTAATGAAGTATTTATATTATACAAAAATGAAAGAAAGAAATGCTGAGTCATGTAGCATTTAATTTGATATATTTATATATTCTAACTTTCATAAGCTTACAGCATATGATATATATATATATATATACTATGTCGCTATAGATGTAGACACACACAGACACCCACACCCACCCCCCACACATCCCCACACGCACCCACACCCACACACACACCCACCCACACACACCCACACACACCCACCCACACCCACCCACCCCCACACACACCCACACTACACATATTATTGCAGATATGTAATAGTAATGCACTGCTGATCATACTCATACCTGGCCTTTTTGACTTACTGTTTCCTGCATTGTTTCCGTTGTTCTTTTTCCCTCATTCAAGGTGGTGTATTTTCTTTTCTGCTTGTATACAAAGAGTTTAAGTGGCTGTTGTCTACACATATTTTACTTTTATAGCTTCATGCCAGCCTATATATATTTTCAACGTATTGACTTATAAAAGGTTTATAACAGTGATGCACTTTCAGATGCTTATTCTATTAGTGCATACTTTATACATTAGCTTGTTCCCATATTTAAAATTATGACTTTATCTTTGTTGCTCTTTTCCCAAAATACATCCAGAGATTAGCACATTATTAAACTGTATATAATGTTAGGTCATTTTTCTGAAAACAACATCACATTCCTGCCATCACATGAGAAAATTGTTTAGCAAGACAACAAGAAGACAATGGTAACACTTTTACCACTTTTTCTGTATATCACAGTTGGACGCTAAAAAATATAGTGAAACACCAAGCTGTAAATAATGGGTCATCATTTCATGTGGGGCATTCAGGAGCACAGCAAACAAACCCACCATTAGTTTACTGCTGTTGATTAAGCAGTAAGACACGACAGCCTGTATATTGCAATAATCAATTTATGCACCCTGTATGCTTCGTTAAGGGCAGCATTTTGCTGCTAAATGCATAGTTATTTTTTTCTGCACTGCAACACCATGAGGGTTTCATTGTTCTTAGAATATGACATTCATTCATTCTTCATATGCTTGTCATATGTTATATCAATCACTGCAGCAGTAGCCCTAGCTACATGGGTTATATCCTACCATGGATATAAAAGCCAACCATTTACCAAAGCTTTACAGTACCTTCCATGTGTCCAAACTGTCAGGCAGCTCAAGCTGTGCTGACTAAAGTCTGAGCATCAAGTCCTTTAGAGCTTTACTGCCTAAGAATAGTACATTACTCTGAGGCTTCTGAGGACTGACAGTTGGCTTGTGCTGTTCCTTTGCGGGCAGATACATTCCATTTGGGGAAAAAAAACTTGCATTCAATTATTTTTGTTTAGTATTAATGCTTTCCATTTCAGGAAAGTTATTTTAAAGCTAGAAGTCTGTGTTTTAATGAACTGTTATGAGAATGTATTGTACTTTTAAATGAAAACATTATTTTTTCCTGTCAGTTTGCCAGTTAGTTACAGTATTTAAAAAGCATTTTTTGTATAGAAATTGTGTTTATTTTACTTTTTGATGCTGGCATTGTGTTTTAAAGTGCTTTTTACTGTGTTTTACTGTGAAAAAGTGACTTTAAAAAACTAAACTTCAAATTTCTACTGTCTCCTGCTACTTATTTTCCCTGGGAAAGAGGCATTATTTTCAGTTTGACCCTGTAGCAAACTGTCAGTTCCATGGTTGGTCGTTCTTCCTTACTTAAAAAGAAAAAGTTAAGCAAATAGCCATTGCTACCAAAGCAGACTACAAATTTGCCCGGTCATCTGTTGTACCTCAGGCCACTCATCTTTTACCCTGGATTCCTCTAGTGTAGCATCTGCAGCCACTATGAGCTGGTGGTTAGCCATCTCCATTGCAGCTGTTTGGGTCCCCTACGTGGGCAAGGGAGATTCACTCTTGCTGGACTTGGAAGAGGAACAGAGAAGACTCCCCCATTTAGTTAGAATGCTGTGCCTATCCCTGGGGAAGTTATCACTGCCA
Source organism: Protopterus annectens (assembly GCF_019279795.1). Taxonomy (NCBI): domain Eukaryota; kingdom Metazoa; phylum Chordata; order Ceratodontiformes; family Protopteridae; genus Protopterus; species Protopterus annectens. Next base: position 38,231,926 of record NC_056729.1, on the reverse strand, counting down.
TTTATAGCAATGTTGTCCCCATTTTCTCTGTCAAAAACAAAAAACTAAACGTATGTACTCTTCCTCAAATTTCCTCAGACAGGAGTAGTTTAACGGGGCTGGCTCAAGGTTTTATTCAGGATTGATCCTTCTTTTTCTATTGCTTTCTGGTAAAAGAAAGAATACCCCTTTTCCTGAAGAGATTCAGGATTCTGAATCTGGGCAGGAAGATTAAATGACAGATATAGGTTTTCTTCTCAGTTTTGGAGTCAGACTTAGAGGAGAGCTTAGTTTCTAATTCTCCCTTTGGGGTTCCTCTTTCTTTCAAAGTTTTTCTAGAATGTGTCAGTATTTTCTGTGGGAGTGCACTGAGGTTTCCCAGTCAATCAGAAAATGTTATGAACTGTTACAGAAATTTCCTGAACCTTCACCAATTAATTCTGTCAATTATGGAGGATGTGTGCATCTCTGCCTGTAATTTTGCTGATAGCCAGCTTGCTGACCCTAAATGTCAGATACAATATATAAGGTTCCTCAGTCTTTTTAAGCCTTTATACACTCTTCCCAAACCTGACCCAGCAGCTGTAGCTTTAGTTAGTCTTACTAAATGGTTAGTTAATTCCTATCCTACTCTTTCTGATAAGGATGGGAAGATTATTGATGGTTACTAGAAAATAATGTATGCTTCTCCAACTTTGATTTTCAGAATTCTGAATTGTCAGGCTCAGATGTTAATGTTTATTCTAATTGTGAAAGTGTGAGGAATGTTTGGCCTACAGTTTCATCTTGTGAAAAAATCTGCTTTAAATTATTTAGTTTCTTCTGTACTAGTCACTGCTCTCTGTTTACAGTGTGTGTGTGTGTGTGTGTGTGTGTGTGTGTGTGTGTGTGTGTGTGTGTGTGTGTGTGTGTGTGTGTGTATATGAGACTCAACTGATTATTTTTCCAGGGCTGTGACCTCTGGTACTGTTTTGAGGAGGTTTGCCTAGCTACATTCTCAGAGCTTCCTAACATAAATGAGATTTTATTTACTCTTTTGAATAGAGATTCACTCTTGGTTACTTTGCTGCACAGCTGATCAAAAAAGTGATGAAAGGGGTAAGTTAAATCAGAATCGCTAAGATTTTTCTGCTCTCTTTTTTTAAAATTTCTAAGGGATTCTCTAATGCCTTATTCAATGTTGGCATTATGGCATGTGTGTTCCAAATATAATTCAGGCAACCCCAAACCCAAGGACAGTTCAACTAGTTATAGGTTCATAGGTTCATACTAGGCTATCTGCCCTAGGGCATTTATAAGCCTAGCCAGAGTGTGTTTGGCTTTCGCCACCCATTTTAAATTAATTTTGCTATGCCCTTTTTCGAGGTTAGTATACTGTGCCTCTGTCTAACAGTGACACAGAAGTGATACCCGGGGTAAACCTACGATCTCCCATCCACTCATCAAGATTCCTTGTGAAGAGAGTCAATGAGGGACCCTGCCTAACCTGGTCTGGGATTTTATTCCAGAGTGAAGGGAGCCTCTGGGTTATAAATCTGTCCCTCCAGCATGTCCTATTTATTTCAGTGCTGAGGTTCAAGTCTCTCGAGCACATAGCTCGATGGGATTTGGATTTTCTGAGGTGCAGCATGTCCATTAATTCCGGGTTGGACATGGCTTTATAAGTCAGGCACAGATCGCCTCTAAGCAGGCGGTATGCCACTGAGTAGAGCTGGAGTTTCTTTAACCGGGCAGCATATGGCATCTGTTTGAGCCCTTTGATCCTCTTGGTGAGGTACTTTTGGGGTCTTTCCAGTTGCTGCAGGTGTCTGGTAAGGTACATCCCAAAAGGGGCATTGTACTCAATTATGGGCCCGATGAGGGATGAGTAAAGAGGCACGATGACCTCCCCTGATCTAGATGTGAATCCCTTCATGATTAGGTGGGATATATAAAATGTTTTTCTAACCACTTTGGCCACGTGGTTGTCAAATGAGAGATTGCTATCAACTTGGGTCCCCTGGTCACTAATTACTTCTTCTGTACTTAATGGATTACCACCTATGTGGTAATTTGTGGGCACTTTGTTTTTGCCAAAGGGGATGACTATACACTTTTTGGTGTTTAGCTTGAGGCCATGGCTCTGGCACCAGTTGCCTGTTTCTATGAGGCCCTTTTGGAGGATGCTTGTGTCAGCTGGAGAGTCGATTATGGCGCCCAGTTTGCAGTCATCTGCAAACTTGGTCAGCCACAGTCCTTCTGTGTTGGCCTGTACCTCCGAGAAATGTATACCGAACAAGAGAGGTCCCAGGACTGAGCCTTGTGGGACACCACTTGTAACTAGTTAGGAGTCTGACATGGCTCCAGCAATTCTAACCATGTGGGTTCTGTCCTTGAGCCAGTTTGCAACCCATCTAGTGACATAGAGGTTTATATTTAAGCTGGTGAGCTTATCTATAATGCCTGAGTGGGGTATTGTATCGAAGGCTTTTGCGAGGTCCAGGTAGGCTGTGTGGGCCACCTTCCCCTCGTCAATGGCCTTGGTGACTGTTTCAAAGAAATAAACTAGGTTTAAGAGGCAGGATCTGCCTTTAAAGCCGAACTGGGTAGGATCCAGTGTCTGTAAGTCCTCAACATCTTTATTTATGAGGTCCATGATGATCCTTTCCATAGCTTTGCAGACCAAGCTAGTCAGGCTTATGGGGCGAGTTTCCAGGATCTGTTGAGGCACCACCTTTGTGGAGAGGGACCACTGTTGCTGTACGCCACTCTTTGGGTACATATCCTGTAGTAAGGCTGAGATTGAACAGTAGTTTTATGTTTGGGTTTAGCTCTTCTTGGAGTTCATGTAGGACACAACCTGGGACACCGTCTGGTCCCATTGATGCTGTGTTTTTTGCTTTGGAGAGGGCGGCTCTTACCTGAGCATCTGAGATGTCAGGGGGGCAGCACACTGCTGAGATAGATATTTGCCCTTTTGGTGGGGAGGTGGGGGAGAAGTTTGCGCTGAACCTGTCAGCTAGGATGTTGGCAATGTCTGTGGGTTCGGTGTATTTTTTTGTCATTTTGGACTAATTCTGAGCATATCTGGGAATTCCCACACAGGTTCCTGACATAACTAAAGAAAGCCTTGTGATTATCCTTAGTGTCCTGTGCAATTTTTCTCTCTAAGCTGGCCTTAGACGATTTTATGAGTGCCTGTAGTTTTTTGCTAATACTGATCAGAGATGCCTTCCCTTTTTGGGATTTTGCTCTATCATGTAGTACCTTCCTCCTATTGTATAGTTTGTTTATGGCTGGGGTCCACCAGACAGGATGGCTGCCTTTGGAGGATTGGGTCTTGGGTTCATGCATTCCTGAAAGTGTTCATAGAATGTGTTTATAAAGGATTCTGTGGTCTGGGTAGTATTTTCTACAGGCCCGGGGGCTTTGAAGGATTCCACCTCGGTTTTGACGAGTGTGAAATTTGCTTTAGAGAAGTTTTTCACTGTGGTTTTCTGGGCAGGGGGTGGGGTCGGGATGTGAATATCCAGTGAGATTAGTTTATGGTCTGATCTTACCAGTGAGGGATACACTTCTGGTCTGGAGCATAGAGTCCCCATGTTGGTGATGATCAGGTCCAGTATGTTTTCCCCCCTTGTGGGAGTGGTAACAAGTTGTTCCATAGCATTTGAGTTTATAAATTCTAGGAACCTTTGGGCTAGGGTGTTGGAGCTAGAGTAATGCTCCCAGGCTATGTTTGGGTAGTTGAAGTCGCCCAATATAATGGTGTTTGGAGAGACCTTCATATTTTCCAGTGTTCTCAGGAAGGCTGAGTGGGGTTCCTGGGTTTGGGAGTGTGGTCTGTAGCAGGCTATAAACGGGAAGGCAGTTTTACCCACTGTTAGTTGCACATGGATAGTCTCTGATGCTTTGTGCTGTGCCACCAACCTGGAGGTGTGGGTATCTTTGACGAATATTGATAGTCTCCCCTCCTTTTGTGGTTCGGTCCAAGTTTTGGGGCCGAAAAGCATGGTATGAGGTATAACCTGGTAGTGCTGGGGTGCTCTTGGAAGCCTTGAACCAGGTTTCTGTTACTGCACAGATATCGATGTTCCCCATGCTAAGGAGAGTTTAGAGTGCGTGCATCTTGAGGTTTAGACTTATTCAATGGACGTTGCTCCCTCCCTCCCCAAACCCAGCAGTCCCCTTTCCTTTCCGGAAAGATTGTTTCAGATAAATGGATTCTGAAGATCATTCATCAAAGTTATATATGGTTGTGAGAAGCTATTACTCTTTGCCAGGGGGTTATTCCTCATCCTCCAGACCAGATGCTTTTATTTCCACTTGACCTTCTTTACATGCTGTTCCAAGGAGTACTAGAACTAATTTCTCCTTCCAGAGCTGGATAAGGTTTTTGTTCAAAGAAAGTTCAGGTTTCCTGGTAACACTACATTTAAAATATGCTTATCATCACATTATTTTTTGTCCAGACTTCAGGTGTTTCTTAAGGTTTACTTTATCAGTTCTTTGCTTTACCCTTTGGACTATCCACTGCACCACCAAGGTTCACAAAGTGGTTGGCTCCTGTTATAGCTTATTGCTTATCTTTGCAGTCTTTTTTTTAAAGTGTCAGGAATCTCACACTTGGGTAAGAGATGTCTTCCACAAAGGGGTTCAAAGAGAACATTCAAAAGTCTTGATTGTTTCATACAGAACTGCGTTCTGAGGGTGTCAGCTGGACACCTCAGTTCAAAGAGCTTTTCTTCCACAGGAAAATAGATGTACATGTAGATCTGTTTCTAAGATTTTCCATTCAGACTCTGATTACTGTAAGGGAATACCTCATGCTGTTGGATCTCATGGCATCTATGTTTCTCATGATAACTCTGGCAAGACTCCACATGAGAAACATCCAATGGTATATGAAGTCTCTTTGGTCCAAGCATCAACATCCCTTATATTTTCAAATGCCAATGCTGGGGTTTCTCAGTAAAAAAAAAAAATACTTGGTGGAGACATCAAATATCCGTAAATATTGGTCTCCCCTTATCCCACCCTATTCCTAAGCTTTCAGTCATCTCAGATGGCTCAGACTTTGCTTGGGGAGCAGTTTCAGGAAGGATAATACTGTAGTACAAAGTGTATGGGACACCTAGGACAGACGAAAGCACATAAATATGAAAGAGAAGCTTGCCCTGATCATTACACATTTTTCTGTTGAATTCCTATACTTTTCGCCTAGACATCAATTAGTACTTTGCTATATGCTATTTGAGTATGAATTTCAGCAAGCCTCTTATAGTTTAATGGGTTGCCAGATGCATTTTCACTAAATGTTAGTTTCAAGGAAAGAGATGTTTGCTGTTTCTCTTGCTAAGCCTGTTTTCAATGTGAGAATGTTTTGCTTTGTTTAGAAAATGTCTGCCATTGTTTTTTTTCTGTAAAATTTGAAATAAAAGTTTTAAATGAGATTCAAATCACTCTATTAATTGTAAAAGTAAGAAAATAATATGTACATTGACTGGTATGACCAATGTTTAGGTGGTAGGTGGGGAGAAAAAGCCAAGTGATGGGATATTGGTATGGTTGATGAGTGCCTGATTCATTACCCTATACAAGGCCCCATTTATCCACAATCTGGCTCTTTAGACTCTGGAGGTATATGTTGCAACAATACAATAGTATTAACCATTCACAAAGGTCAAATCTGTACTGAGTGATGTCAGAGGAGATGGCTATTCTTGATGACATAACATACAGGGATGTCAGAAATTAGATGTAGGTGTCCTATACGCATGTAAGACCTCCTCCCTGAAAAAGTATGCTGTTTGCAGTAATATTTCTGATTTTTATATGTCTTATGGGTTTCTGACCAATAGTTGCTGCAGTATTTATTTATCTTTAATTGTTTTGCTTAATTCATTACCCTAAATAATGAATTTGTTCAATAATAGTCCTGGATTGTGTAATGTAGTCTGAACTTGTTGCATGTAAATAGTCAAAACATACTGCATTTCAGCAAAAGTTTTGCAGTCCCTTCTTTGCAACCTCCAACAACTGCAAAATGGTTGACATTTGTCAGATCACACAGTCTGCATTAATTGGAGTGATGATCAGAACCATCTGATCTTTATCATCCATGATGCAGTCATTGTTAAATATTACTGTGATAGTCTTCTCTAAAAGACTTGATTGTAAAGGATTTCTGCATTTAGTCAGAGCTGTTACTCTGGCAGTTAGTGCAGAGGACTACAGCTGTGCTTTGTTAAAGAGCTGTTTCATATGGCAAGGGTGCAGGGTCTGAATTTCTCCACCTTCATTTACTTACTGCATGACACTGAGCAAATCACTTAACCTGACAGTACGTTGAAACAAATGGGAATTTGGGTGAGGCTCCTTAATGGCCTCCAAGACTGCATGTCTAGTAACTGAAGCTGTTGTCATTGTTTGCCAGCCATTCCCTATTGCACAGCTAATCTAGTTCAGGAAATGTTATGGCAATACCGCAAAACGCCATTTATTATTATTTATTTATTTGTCTCTGTTTACTGGGAAAGTCAGACTGGGTAATATCAATTTTCAGCGGAGGCCCAGGGAGAAAAGCTCCAATTGTTAACACTGCATTCTACTTAGTTCCAGTTAAACACAAAGTAGCTACATTTCTATTTAAATTTATGCACATACAGCAGTTACATGTACACATTCTAAGACTACAGAGGTAGAAGTTACTAATGAGAAAGCCCATGTGCAACTTAGTGGATAGTGCAGGCAGTAGTTATGAATAACAATTGTTTTGTCATTTCAGTGAGAGGTTGAGAGTATTCTATTTAAGGAGAGTATTTGGAGAGTATCATACGAGAAGCACAAACTCTTAACCTTGTTATAAGCATGTGCAGGACTGGTTACGATGTTGTTTAAGCAGTGGTTTAAAACTATTGAGTTTAATTTGTGTGGGGATACTACTCCAGAGTTTAGCAACATATTGGGAGTAGAGCGAGTGTCCTGCAACACTATTTGACTTATTTGTGATTATTAAGAATTTGTTACTAGAACAGAGATCCCTTGCCGGACAGCAGGGCAGTAATAAGTTTTATAGTGCAGGACATTTTTCTGGATGATGAATGAGTTTGTGCACTGTAGTTAGCTGTGAATATGCTAGGTAGTTGTGTAGTACAAGCCGGTTTAATTGCTTTAAGCTATGATAACGGTGGGTCCTATGAAGGAGACTGGTAGTAAATATAGCTATTTTATTATAGAAGGAGACAAGTTTCTTTCTTTGAGAATTGTTTAAGTTGGTTAGGATAGGAGCAGTGTATAGGAGAGTTGAGAGTAAGAAGGTGGTGACTAGAGTTTTTCTTGCAGTATCTGTAAGGAATCCATTGATCCTATAAAGCGAGCCCAGTTTCTGATATGTAGATTTATTGGTGTTCAATATATGCTAGTCATATCTGAGACTGTAATCTCTTATAATGCCTAGAACTTTACTGTGAGTTACAGTTTCAATTTTACTATCACCTGTTGCCTTTTTGGTAAAAGAAGATTTTGATTTTGGCAATGTTTGGGGTTAAAAAGCATTACCTTAGTTTTCTTGAGGTTGAGTAGGAGGTCTGATTCTTTGAGCCAGGTTTCAAAAAAAGAAAACGTTTCTTGGATAATGTCTTGGAGCTTATTTATTGTTGAGACTGCACATATCAATGTTGAGTCATCTGCATACTGAACTAAACTAGCATGGTGAGTAGAGGCATGGAGGTTAATAAATATATTAAATAGGAGAGAACACAGGATAGTACCTTGAGGGATACCTGTAGTAAATGGTTGAAAGGATGAGTAGGTTTGTTGCCATTTAATGGCTCATTGCCTTCTAGATATGTAACTAAGTAATCATGACAAGGAGTATAGTGGACATCCTATTGAGAAGAACTGAATGAGCAGTTGTTGGTGTGAGACAGTATTAAATGCCTTTGACAAATCCAAGAACATGGTGGACACATGCAGACCATTGTTTCTATATTGGTTTATTCATAGGATCATAACAGGCTACTCAGCTAATGGCCCAAGGGCCCTTACAAGCCTAATTAAGTTCAACTCATGCTCCCAAGGGTGTCTGGTTGAAGCAGACACTAAAATCAGCACCTATTGCCCTGTCAAATAGGGACACAGGTGGAACCCCTGGGATGAATTTCCAGTTACCCATCCAGTCATCCAAGTTATGCTTAAATAGGGCCAACGAGACATTTTGTTTAACATGAATAGGAAGCTTGTTCAAAAAATGAGAAACTTCTGTGAGACAAATCTGTCTCTCCAGCAAGTTATGTTGATATTACATACCAGGTTTAGGTCCTTTGAGCGAGTGACCCATGTGCCCTTTGACATGTGAATGTGCAGCGTTTCCATTAAAGCTGGGTCAGAGATTCCTCTGTATGCAAGACACAAGTAATTTCTGAGCAGTCTGTATGACACAGAGTAAAGTGACAATTTCAGTCTGTCCACATAAGACGGATCTTGAAGACCCTGAATTTTTTTTTGTAAAGAGCCTTTGTGGTCTCTCCAATTGCTTCAGGTGTTTGGAAAGGAACATACCAAAGGGAGCATTGTACTCTATTGGCCTGATGAGGGAAGAGTACATGGGGTTATAATCTCTTTTTCTGGCAATGCACTTATGAGATGAGCGATATAAAATGCCCTTCTTACCACTGTGGAGACATGGTGATCGAAGTTAAGGTTGTTTTCAACCTGTGTGCCCAGATCTCTCAGCACTGACTGTGTCCTTAGGGTATTGCTACCGATGTGGTAGTTTGCAGGAAAATCACCCTTGCCAAAGGGGATAATGCATTGTTTTGCATTAAGATAAAGACCATGACTTTGGAACCAGTCATTAGTCTGCATAACACCTTCTTGCAGGATGTTGGCATCACTTGGGGTTTCATAAAGGATGTGTTTTTGGCCTTGGAGAGGGCATTTAAGACCTGGTCCTCTGAGATACTAAGTGGGGAGCAGGTGTTAGAGATACTTTGGGGTATATGTGGCTGGGACAGGGGAGTGAAGTTTTCACTGAACCTGTCAGCCCAACAGGTTTGTTATATCCACAGGTTCTATATATGTACTACCATTAGCTACAAGTTCAGCACAAATCTGGGGCTTACCTTTGAGGTTATGGACATAACTAAAGAATGCTTTGTGGTTATCCTTAGTTAGGGAAGCTAATTTGAATTTGTAGTTAGCTTTGGAGGGATTAACTAGGAGTCTTATTTGCATGTTTAAGTTGAGGAAGGAGGGTTTCCAGTTTTGATACTGTACCTTCCTACTCTATGGCAGCAATTTCTTTCTCCTATTGTACAGCTTATAATGGCAGTTGTCCACTAGGCAGGATTGTTTTTCCTTGAAGATCTTGCTTTGGTTCTATCAGGTATGGCAGAGTCAATACAATTGTACAGGTGCTTATATAAAGCATTGGTGTATAACTCAGCATAGGTGTCTGTTCCATTAGTGGAGGGAGGAGCTATGAAGTTGTTTATGCCATCATGTAAGAGGTTTTTATTGGCCTTGGATAAGTTTTTTAGACTAGTTGTTGCTAAGGGGAGGTGTCTTGTGTTATAGTTACTTATAGCAAGACTGATTTGTGGCCAGATCTCATCAGGGATGGCCACACACTGGGGTGGGGCAGCTGTCCCCCATGTTGTTGAGCACCAGGTCCAGGATGTTTGAGCCCCTTGGGGATGTGTCAACCAGCTGGTTCATGGCACTGGAGTTAACAAAGTCCAGGAACCTTAGGGCAAATGAATTAGAACACGTATAATTTACGCAGTCTATGGACTGATAATTAAATCACCCAAAATCAGGGTGTTTAGTTTTAACTTGATTGACTAAAGTAGTAGGCTGAGTTAGCGTCCTGATTCATGGAGGGGGTCCTATAGATGGCAATGACCTGAAGAGGGATCTTGCCTACAGTCAATTGCACCTAACATAATTCAAGATGATTGTGCTTTTTAACTAATCTAAAGGTGTATTTATCTTTAATGACTATTGATACACCACCTCCGTTAGTTCTCATGCCTTCAATTTGTAGTCTGAACATGTGGAAGGAACTATAACCTGGTATAGCTGGGGTGCTCTCTGCAGCTGTAAACCAGGTCTCAATGACTGCACAAATGTCAGCATCTTCCCAGGGTGAGGACTGCTCCCAGTGAGTGTAGTTTCTGGTTTAGACTCCTAGCATTTAGCAGCATAACCCTGAAGTTGTTTTTAGAGGGTATTTTTATGCCAGGAATTTTGTCTTTGTGACATTGCCTAAAAAAGGCACTATAAGGATGGCAAGAGCCTTAGCTAGTAACTGAAATCCCAGGGGTGACAGATGGCCATTTCTGGCAAAGCACTGAGGTCTTTCGATCTTGTCATCCCAGGCTGACAGATAATAGATCTCCTTTGAATCACACCAGAAACTAAGCCAATTGTTGAAGCCAATCATTTTTGTTTGTACTGAGGTATCATCCTAGGTGATGGTAAAATGCTGCTTAATGCTAGGGACATACCTGCCTGAGACACATAATCAGAGAGCTGAATCATGTCTCTCTTCATATAGCTCAGTGAGATACATCAAGTCATTCACACCAACATGGACTATGACAGAGTCATAATAGTGCCTGCTGTTGACAGACTCATGTGTGTGTGTGTGTGTGTGTGTGTGTGTGTGTGTGTGTGTGTGTGTGTGTGTGTGTGTGTGTGTGTGTGTGTGTGTGATGTGGAGGATCCTGGCACGTGACAGACAGCTGACCTTGACATTTTCCTTAACCAGGCTTGTGAGAGGGACATCTGTGTGTCTCACAGTTAAGTTGTCTATGACTAAGATGTTTGTTTTTGTGTTATGCCTTAGGGGCTTGACTGATGAGACACCAGTGTATGACATATTATGTACTATGTACATATTATGTACTATGTTCTGCAGAGGATGTATTATGTGAAACATGCTTGTGTTTGTGTTTGGGAGGTCTCTAATGTTTAGGTAAGCTTCTGGTAAGGACCTCCTCATATGCAGGTTTATGTGTTGTTGGTTTGGTGGGTGCAGGACGTAAGGTGTTCACGTTGACAACCTGTTTAGTATCAGATGAACTGATTAGTGAGCAAGAGACCCTGAATTCTAGGTTCTTGATATAGATCTCTCTCTCTCACATAATGAATTTGTGTGGACTAGAAGAAGAAGTGGGTTGTCAGTGTACATGAGGGAATTGCTACATTGCCTCAGGATGCCCATGTTGACTAGGCTGAGATGAGCTCTTACTGCATACTCCTGCCACTAGGGTACAGGGGAACCTTCTCCAATAAAAGATGGTCTGGTTTAGTGCACAGGTAATACAAACAAAACTAGATTCAGCAGATCTGAATCTAGTCTATGCTACAGCAAAGTGCAAACATTTCAGAAAAAAAAAAACAGTTCAAATAAGCAGTGATATGGTAAAATGCAGTTCAAAAGTGAAATACAGTGAAAAATTCTACTTAAGTTTTGCAGAGTTAAGCCAATGGCTTGGATTTGCTTATGTAGCAAATGAGAGCAAACTGATTTAAACAAATTAACCAATAAAAAAGCTCAACACTGAGCCCTGTTCCAGCAACCTTCAATAAGATGAGTTATAACTATACAGGTCTGAAACTAGGATGCAGGGGAACCTTCTCCAACAAAAGATGGCCTAGTTTAGTGCTCAAGTTATACAACGATAGCTAGATTCAGCAAGTCTGTATCTAGTCTATGCTACAGCAAACCAAGTGCACCAATTTCAGGAAAAATACAGTTCAAATAAGCAGACAATATGCCTTCAACCAGCAATTCCCAACTCAGAAGGGCAGAGGCTACCCTCTCCTCCCACAAGAGTGTAGACCAAAAACCTTCTTAATTTAAAATAACTGACCTGAAGTCCAAGTGCTTAAACCAGAACTAAAAAACTTTTAGAATAGCAAGCACACTAAGCCTTCAATCAGTAATTCCCAACTTAGAAGGATGTGAGCTACCTCTCCTGCCACAAGAGTGTAGACCACAAACCTTCTTAATGTAAAATAACTGGCCTGAAGCCCAAGCGCTTAAACCAGAGCTAAGAAACTTTTAGAATAACAGACACACTAAGCCTTCAGCCAACAATTCCCAACTCAGAAGGGCAGAGGCTACCCTCTCCTCCCACAAGAGTGTAGACCACAAATCTTCTTAATTTAAAATAACTGGCCTGAAGCCCAAGTGCTTAAACCAGAACTAAGACACATTTAGAATAACAGACACACTAAGCTTTCAATCAGCAATTCCTAACTTGGAAGGGTATAAGCTACCTCTCCTGCCACAAGAGTGTAGACTATAAACCTTCTTAATGTAAAACAACTGGACTGAAGCCCAAGTGCTAAAACGAAAACAAAGAGTCTTAGAATAACTTTTGTACCAGCAAGTAATTTGAAGGGTTAATTAGACCTTCTCTTTTACTAATTGAATTATTGGTCAAGTTTTGACTATGTATATAAAGAACAACCAGCTTGACTTTATTGTATCTTGAAAAAGCTCAGCACCAGGCTGAGCGAAAGCACTTGAGGAGATTTTTGTTTGTTATTAAAGCAAGAAAGTTTTATGTAAATTGCAGCCTTTCATTTTCTGCCTTGCGGAAGAAGGAATATCAGCATTTCATCAACTTTTCATTTTGGGCTTCCAGAGCCAGCTTCCAGGTTGTGGATCTGCTTTGCTTTATTGGTGCTTTTCACTTGTTCTTGGTTTTCAGTCTTAGAATAACAGTTACAAATTAATCAGGCTACTAACAAGCAGTAATAAATGCAGCAAAATAAATTCAATTGAGTACTTTTAACAAGCAGCAAAAGCAAAATACAGGAATAAAGTAGGAAGAAACTCAAATACTGTAAAAGCAGCTAAATAAAGTGCAATTTATTTAGTTAAGTGGGAAGGGAGGAAACGGAAGACAATTCAAGGTTAAGAAACAAGCGGGGTGAGCCTTCCCAAATGATCTCTCTGTATTCAGTAGAATGAGCTGATCAGATGGGACTGGGAGGAGTATCCAAAATCAGATTTATAGTAGGGGCAGGCAACTCAAAAGCCACCAGGTTTAAGAGGGAGGGTGGGTAGGAAAAATAAAATGCAGCCAGAGAGCAGCAATATTCAGGCAGATTACAGCAAGCAGGCCAAACACTTCAGCTAAATAGAGATATTTCTAACTAAAAGAAGAATGCAGTTTCTCAGCTCCTTCCAGTAATTATCTGATGTTATTCACTGTTTGCAAAGGAATTATTGCTAACTTTTCAAATTGACCCTAGCCAAGACCTCTTAAAACTCCAACAAAACAGAAAATTTAAAAACAAAACAAATGTTTTATATATATATATATATATATATATATATATATATATATGTAGTACAGCAGTAGTGGTGCTGTACTGGGGTCTAAAGCCATGTGATTCTGAGAGCAGGTTATTTGAGGTTAGGTACTGCATTGGCTGCATATGGATGCATTTCTCTAATATTTCGGAGAGGGGGGAGAGCATTGCTATTGGTCTGTAGTTATTAAACTCTATAGATGTCCTGCCTTTGTGCAGTGGTATGATGTAGGATTTTTTCCCACAGTGATGGGGCATGTCTTTCTGCTTTGGAGCTATTATTTAGTATAGACATAGGAAAGACTATGACTTCTACAGCCATTTTTATGTAGTCTGATTGTAGTTAGTCTACAGCTACAGAAGTAGTTTTTAGTTTTAGGAGCAACTTCATTATGAGCAAGGTGGGTACTAGACTAAAATTGAAGAGCTATGGGTGGTTTTAATAGGACAGGGTAGAGAGAGAGGGGGCAGATGTGTTAGTGTCTAAGACAGATACAATTGATTGTATAAAGTAGGAATTAAACTCTGTGGGGATAGAGTCTTGTCAGGGTGGAGTAGTTTATTTAGTGATGACCAAAAAAGTTTTGGGTTGTTTTGATATTTGGCTGGTAGGTTGTTATAGTATGTTTGCTTGTCCTGTTTGACACTGAATTTTGCAAGCTTGCTAAGATATCTAAATTGCTGGAAGGCATTTTGAGTTATCTTTTTATACAAAATTTTCCATGTTTTATCCCTTCATGAGTTTTTAATACAATATAGGCAATTTATTCTTCCAAGGGCGGTGAGTACTGCATTTGTAGATAAAGCACTGAAATGTAAAGTTGTTTGCTAGCAGTAACCTCTGCAATAGTAGCAGTTATCTTTATTGTAGAATGATTCAGATGACCTTTACTTCTGCAGAGATCGTGCATATTGACTTAGCACATATTATCAGTTGGTCAGTATTTTTATGCTCTCATAAATACGCTTCTATTTAAACTGTACTGCACATAGCGTGATCTTATGGGATGCTGCTAATGATCTTTTATACAATTAAATGTACCCCAATCCAAAGCTACAAATACAGTTCTTGTAATTTATTTCTTCATACAATAAACGATGTGCATAGTCTACAAAGTGGCTGGTGAAAGACAGGGACATTCCTGTTAATGAAAATATTTTATGCTCTGGCCATCTGGCCATTTTTAACTAGTCTTTAATCTGGCTTTTCTAGACAATTGTATGTGTGGGTGAATTAAGCTGGCTTTTTTAGCTACTGAGTGTTTGTGTGAAATAAGTTTGAAATATGGGACTTTGGTCATCATTATTATTATTCATTTTTTGACACAAACATCTGAAAAGGATAAACAGTGTAGCTATAATCAGTGGGTTTGGGAAGGTCTGTGGATACAAATGACTCAAAATCATTTCAAGGACTAGTATCCATTTGTATAAAGCAAACTAGAATACTTTACTGTGGCCATTTTTATTGCAATAAAACATGTGATGCATACACTGTCAATAAAGTGGATGCAACTGTTGAATAAGGATCTTGGTGGATTATAATGGCAGCAGGTTGAGTGGCCATTTATGATTGGAATGTTCTGAAATGGGTACTTTTATCATTGCTTCATGCATTTTGGTTCACTGCTTACTGGAAAAAAATGCTCAAAACTGCAAAATTAAAACACACTATAACAAATGTTGTTATATTAAACAAGAAATATAATTTAAAACCAACAGGAATGTGAAGCAAAGAATGCATCCATTTACAGGTGGTCCTAAAAGTGTGAATTAAAAACAGTGTGGTGCCCAGCCAAGGTAAAATCTGCCACTTTCCAGATGCATTGTCAGTGAATGTGATTTTCAATGAATGTAAGTTTCAAGAAAAGAGAAGTTTATTGTCCCATACACTTTTTCAGTGTGAAACTTTTGTTTAGCAAATGGCATACAAATTGCTGTAATCATTGTAAAAGTGAATAAGAAAACAGTATGCACACTGACAGGTTTTAATAGTGTTTATGGTAATTAGGGAGAAAAAGACAAATAATGGGATACTAAAGTGACTACGTGTGTGTGGGGGGCCATTACACTGCCTAGGGCCCCATGTGGCCTTGCTCCATCTCTGGTGCTGGTTATGCTGTTATTGGTACCAACTACAAAACTTTTTCTATTTGATAATATATGATGTTCTTGTAGCAGGCTTTATTGCCTCCATTAGTTTCTGTTGTACATTCTCATTAAACAGGTGCCTAAAGGAAATTTAAGACCCTATCATCCAGGCAGTCATTTGAAGTTGAGGGGGCAGTGTGGAAGGTGCCCTGATGCTTTGGAAGCTGAACAGCTGTTATATCCTTGGCAGGATATAACCCATATAGCTGAGGGTACTGCAGCAGTACTCATTTGAATATCTACTATTATGGTAAATTTACTTATACAACTGTACTTTCCTGTTGTATTCAGTTCAGGATCTCAGGAGAGCTGAAGGTTATCCTGACACTTGGGTAGAAGGCAAAGAAGTTAATCTGGAATATGATGCCGTCTATTGCAGGATGTGTACTCATACTTACCTATGGAGTACACACCTATTAGAAGTCTGGAAGATCATTGGTTTACCTACAACTTGTGTTTAGAATATTGAAAGAAAGACATGAGATGGAGAATTGCACAACAGACAGACAATTTGTAAACCATATTTAAAAAGCATGCTCATTAACATTAGGTCAAGAATAAATTGTAGTTCCTAAAAGTGTAGTCACTTTGTAAGTGAACTTTGCACACTGAAGACAATTTTCAGCATAAAGTTAATCATGTTATCTTCTTCTTTCATTAAAAAGTAACAGGAGAAGAGCTGGTAAAACAGGAAAATTATTTTGGGGTTATAATTACCTTAAACTTAAATCAGACAATGCAGATAGAAGGTTTAGTTGCAAAAGCAAACACAATGTTGGTGCATAATTAAAGGGATAAATTCTAGATGTGTTGATTGTTCTGGATCAGAAAAATATACCAACAAGGCATCAGTGATAACTAAGAGCATATATTCTCCTAGGCCAAATAGAGTTCCTTTGCTAAAGTCACATAGTCTATAGCACAGGATAGTGGTTCTAGATATATAAAAAATAATACATAGATATGTTGCACATTCATTTACCATGTTTATAAGTAGCATTCCCGATCACTATAGCATTCCAGACTGGACAGCACTGGTAATCTTAGAGATTCCCAGTGGCATAGTTCTGCTCACCTGTCTACATTTTCTAATGTGATCATGCCAATGCCATAGTAAGCCTATATGCAGAAGTATACAAACTCATGCCTTCTCAGTAGCATTAACACTCTACTTAAGTGTTACACAGTACTTTTTATTGAGGTTGCAATACATATTACATAGTTTCAATAGGTGGTATGATTCAACAAGGTTTTCTGAATGTAATGGGACTGTTCTATGCTCGTGTGATCAGAATCCATTGCCAACACTTTAATGAGAGCAACAGTCAGTTATAAAAATCATTAAAGAAAACATTTTCAGGGATCAAGTTTTCCCAGACCCCAACATGGAAATTGCACTCCTGTTACTTACATATACAAACTATTACATTACTGTATCTCAGGGAAAATAGAAATCCCCATAACACCACAATCTTGATCTTTAGATGCATATCTTAGAATTCACACATCAATAATTACACATAAAAATACCATTTAGTAGTATGTCATCTTTTAGTCTGGCACCCTTCATGAACAATGCATCTCTTAAGAAAACAAAACAAAAAACTTTTGCTTGGGAATATTAGGGCCACAATTTGCATTTTCAAAGTGCAGAGGTAGAATGGGAATACTCCAGAAGATGATCCTCATCTAAGCATCACACACAGAAAAAGTGCATGGTATGCACTGGCATGATGGGAAATGTAGAAAAAATGCAGGAAAAGGTAATGCTGTCTAGCTGCTACAGTACTGGTGACAAAAGAGGTCTGTCTCTTTCAAACATTTGTTAGTAGATAACCTATTTTGCAATACCAACTGTGCAAATGCTGGTCTTTCCAGCAGGTGACAGATATCCCATCCAGCATAGTTCTCTTTCTGAGTATTGCAAATAGGGTCCACGTTTGCTGCCGTGAGACAGAATAGGCTACCCAATCACAAATTTGTTGATGCGGTGCATTTAAAATGAAAAAAACAGAGATGATCTTACAGTAGCAAATCTGATTCCAAGCAACATATATTGCTCAGCTTAGTCACATTCTTTGCAACTGTATGCCTCCTCTTCATTATGCTTATACTATGTGTGTACACTATAACTGTTGTTTGAATATGTAATGATCACCAAAGCTGCAGTGATCATTGGCATATGCATCTACACTGTGTTTTGGTATAAGCTGTTCCTGAATCACATAATCACATGCCACCTTGTTTTTGTGTACACATATGGTATTTAACTGTATGGACAGTGTGAATGTAACATAACATCCCAGACATCTCAACAGACCAAATATACACAGCATTCCTTATGTGCTTGGAAAGTGTATGTAAAAGACAACAAAAAGGGTCCAGATTACCATGGTGCTGATAATACACCTCACAAAGATGTCTGTGTCAGACTTCCTGTGTTATAAATAAGAGGCAGTGTGGCATGAGGTTATTGTTAGATGTGCTTAGCCAGGTGCATAGTACTGACATGGGATAGCAGCCTTGTGTAAAACGTAAGTGCACTGTTACTGACTGTAGCAATACTTGCATAGTATTGAAATGCACAGGTAATAATAAATGGCAAACATGTTATGTTGGTAGCAATCCATCTGGTATTAATACACAAAAGAATGGCTTGTGTAACATCATTGTTGCCAATTTCACTGCACAGTTTTATGATGTGTTTTTCTTCAATGTACCAGGTCTCACATTTTTATTCTGTATTTTCAAGTCAACTTGAAGAGGCAGCATCACTGAGGTTCCATGGAGAATAGTGATGCAATGTTTCATGCTATTGAAGTAACAGATAGGAAACAGTGAATTTAACACTATGTCACATTATTATCAATAGAGCTGACCTTTGGTGTCACTCATTTGCTGGTTGCATTTGCCTTGATCTTATCACAATACTCATACACTATACTTCTAACTCCTGCCTTCCACAGGTGACATAATTACATGACTATAAAAGGATAATAGCTCAGTTTGTACCTTCTGTTTGTGTGATACCACCTACCAGAATGTGTATACCATTCCTGCACTGTGCTGGGTATCCACTATTTTCCATAATGTCTGCAATGCTGGCACACAACTGACCTTGCGAATGGGTTCTTTGTTTTATTCAACGAATTTGCCTGGCAAACCACGGCATCCTTTTAATCTTTTCATGCCTACCAAGTACATATGTCTAGTGTCCCTTAAATCTTCTCGCAGTTACCAAGTATATGTTATTGTTTTGTGGTCTGGTGTAAGTATGTTGACACGTAATACACAGAATGTTGGTAAACGTGGACCACAACACTAAATGTGGCATTGCAGTTATTCTTTCCTAGTTCTGTGTTTATCAGCAAGTTGTAATCACAAAATGGTTCCCATTTTCTATGAGGAATAAGAAAGGGGCCATGTACACAACACAGAGGAGGAAATGCAGCAGAACATGTTATCCTATGCAGCTTTGTACTGACGCATTTTATACAACTCACAAAAAGTTGGTAAAGAAGTTCACAAAGAAAATTTTGTTCATGCCCTCTTCTCTGATGACTTGGTCTTCCTTATTTGCAACAAGCTTTCCCTACTTCTAGGCCTTTGTTCACATTAGTATATGTGCCCTTCCCTTATATTTGATAGCTATTTGTTTGTTTACTTGTTTTCTTGCTAACCAGAAGAGATGGTGTTTAACACTTTTTCAGCCGTGGCTTGGGACAAAAAAACAAACATATAACATTTAGTTAGGTTACACAGAGTGCAACATAGATGGTTACATTTGGTATAATGAATACCAAATGTACACAGAATTCACACTATAGGATCAAACTGCAAAATATTTTCAGCTGTTGCAGCACAGAGAGAAGGTTATTAAATAACAACAAATTCATAGAAAATTCATATCATAGCTAAAAAAAGATGTTCCATTCTTACAACACAAACAGTTGAAAAAAAAAAACAACAAAAGAGGTTAAAAATGTATAAATGCCATAATACGACTGATCAGCCTGTCATAAGTAATCAAGCACATGATTACCAGTCGGAGGGTAATTGCCTCTTTAATACTTAAGGTTAATTAGGTTGCTGGTTAAGTATTCTATCAGTTTCGTGAGAAATGTGACAACTTTGTTTATTTCTCATTTACATTGTGAGCTGATTTCAGGTGGTTGGTGAAACTGAGGGAGGGCATTTTCACCTATAGTTAGACCACAGAAAGACCTAATATGACTTGGGGTTATTAGCCTTGTGACCTTAGAGGGTAATTGAAATGTATTTTTTAAGCTAGTCAGAATAGTATGGGAAGCTAACAACAAGGTAGCTCTTGCAGCAACTGGCATCCAGTTAGTTTATGTAATGACAGACAATGATATTCCAAATGTCAGATCGGTACTTACGTATTATCGCAACCAGATTTCTAAGCCTGTGTAGTTCCTGATGTTATTGTGAACTGACTGTATAGTGAAGAAAAAAGGGGTGTCTGAAGTCCAAATCACTGTTTCTATCACCTTGCTTCTGAAACACTAACTGGAATAACGGCCACAGTCCTCATCCTTGGTAGATAACTTCAGCCAAAATAACATGAGCATGGCAGAATAAAGAATGCCAGATTCCTACATCTTTCACAAAGTTGCAAAACAGTACTTAACCCTTCATAGACCCCTTTTTATTGAAGCAGAAAGTTGTTTTGTGATCACATTACTGTTTACAGCAGGTTACAAATCTGGTGACGATTTCATGCAAAATATGATGAGCAGAACTGAATAAATTATGCCTGATTCGGCAGAGGAAAAACGGCTCATTTCCAAGCTGCTTTGCTTTCTCTGAATGTAGTAGTACACATAAAGGTGATCTGAACTCTGCCCTGCACACTCCGATATCTGTAAATGACAAGCCATCAGTGAAATGTGTAAGCCCTTTAGCGAAACTCCTAAACTGCTAAGCTGAAGACACACCCTCACACACAGAAATATAAGGCCAAGATCTTCCAGCGACAGTGGCACACACTCACACTTCAGGTCTTTTCTAAAAAGCAACGAACAGAAAGCCGAAATCACTGCTTCCCAGTACTCTCAGTAAAGCACCAGCCTACAGTTCCACTGCAAAGCACAACACAGACAGAAAGCGGTAAAGGACACTACCTGGTAAAATGAAATCTGCAGTTGTTCCTCTTCCTACATATCACTCCCAAAGTGGCAAAACAGCAGTTAAGAATTAACACATCCCTTTTTACTTAAGCAGAAAGTCGTTTCGCGATCAGATTACGAGTTACAGGAGGTAAAAAAATCTGGTTGCTATAATACGTAAGTACCGTCGGATCTCACTAGGAGTAGTCTGAGGTCTACTATTGTAGTGGGAGGAGCTGAGAGCTACCAGTATGAGGGCATACTCATATTTCATTATATGATTGATACCTTATACCCTACTATCCCTAATATTAAAAAGACTGCTTATTCAGTTAATTTGTAACAAAGCCTGAGTACCTTCTATGCACATATTTCTATATGATGCTTAAAAAAGACAGCTAGGTCTAACCAGCCTTTTGTTGTTGGACTTCAAAAATTGGAATATTTACAGCATCCTAAATCAGCATCTTTGCTTACATTTTTGTATTTTTTGTTTGTGAAATGTTTTATATTCCATCTGGGCTGAACTTGAAATTGGTCATTACTGATCAGTGCACTACCCTGATAAACACATATATATAGATATAGACATATGGATCACCTACACAACACCGACATCCCAGAATATCGACACCCATATGGCCGACACCATATGGTCGACACTCAGAATGCCGACCTCATCAATACACCACAAAAAAGGAAAATTAAATGTCCTTTAAACTGCTAGCAGGGGGGCTCTGCCCCCCTGCACCCCCCCCGGGTACTCTGCCCCCCACACCTCCCATAACTTTAATATACCAACTCCGAGATCGCACTACAGTGCAGGAATAGAAATCTTTCCATTCCGCACTATATTGTGAGATACCATTTCCCCCCATTGTCGGCATTCTGAGTGTCGACCATATGTTGTCGGCCATATGGGTGTCGACATTTTGGGATGTCAGCATTGTGTAGGTGATCCAGATATATATACACACACACACACAGATTTTATATATATATATATATATATATATATATATATATATATATATATATATAAAACAAAAAGCAGGCTAAAATCCAGGGGGTAGAAGCTGTGCTTAAGAAAATAGGAAATATCACCAAAACACAGTATAAAGCAACAGCTACCATGCAGAGTTCAGTCCAGGAAATGTTGCAAGATTACATAAAATCCAAGGAGTAACCAGTCCGTAGTAAAAATCAAAATTGTTGTTTATTAGTGCACTCAGTAGGTTAGCGCTTTCACAAGTTAGCTTCTTCAGACCATATAACTGAGTGAAGACCAAACATCCATTTTAAAAACATGTATCACCAATCAGATTCTTACACATCATGAATGGCTCTTTAATTATTAAGTGCATTATAAAATCACATATAAATTCCATTACATCATTTAAACATCAAACTATTCCTAAAAAATGAATAAACAATCTAAAAATACATTTAAATGAACACTCAAAAAACAACCTTCAGAAGTCAGAAACATTATCCTAATTATGATTATTGACTTCATGTACCTAAGATATAAAAACTATTGAAAAATAAAATCGCAAATAATAAAATTATATATATATAAAAATAGAAATGTATATATATGAAAAAAGATGTAACTAGTAACATCTATCTAACCTTCAACCTTTTGGTCCGAAGAAAGGGCTTCAAATAAACCCTTTCATTCAGACCTTTACCCACATCAGCATGTAGTCTGATAATCCAGTTGGCCTCTCTTTCTTCTGTCAAAGCACTAATATTGCCACCCCTTATACCTAAATGTACCACTTCAATGACCACAAACTCAAATATGTGTTCATGTCCCATGGACATGACATGTTTCGCTAATGCATTAGTCACTGTACCTGTTCTGATGTTGTATAAATGCTCTCTTATTCTGTGTCTGAATTGTCTGTCAGTCTTTCCTACATAGAAAGACTGACATGCTCCACAGACAGCCAGATAGACCACATGTTCCATTCCACAAGTGGCTACACAATTAAACCTACATTTTCTCCCTGTATCAGGATGTATAAATGTGTTAATGCATCTAACATGTTGACAGAAGTTGCACTTACCACAAGGTGTGGTACCTACTATATCTCCTCTGGCTTCCCTAGCATTTTTATGACATAATATCCTCTTCATATTTCTCTTATTTTTAAACCTACATTTTGGAGTGTCCCCTATATATTCTTTAATTTGTGGGTCAGTCATCAATACTCCCCAGTGTTTTTCAAAAATTTTTATAACATTATCCTTATCACTAGTAAAGTACATGGGAATTCTTACTGTGTTATCTGCTTCTGTTAACTGTTTCAAACTATTTGATTGGCTTGAAAAATAGGGCTTAGCTCTGACCTCTCTCATTGCATCAATGGTGGACAAACCTTCATCAAGATCAGCAGTGCTATAACCACGTTTCTCAAACCTCTCTCTAAGATCTGACATTCCCTTAACAAAACCTTCTTCAGTATCGTTCAGCCTTGAGACACGCATCCCCTGTCCCTTAACAACATTACGAAAAACGTAATTGGGATGCATGCTCCTTCTGCGAAGTAATGCATTTCTATGACAAACCTTTCTAAAGACACCTTTAGTGAAGGAACCATCCTCCAATCTCTCTACAAAAACATCCAAAAATGCAACTTTTGTATATGAAAAATTCATAGAAAACCTAAGGTAATTTGTAATTTGATTAATCCCATGAACAAATTTATCATGTTCATCTAACCCACCATTCCATAAGAAAAAGGCATCATCAACAAAACGTTTATAGAAGACCACACTTCTCTTAAATTGTTCCATCACAAATAATTGTGACTCCTCCCACATAGCTAAGAACATGTTGGCGTAGCTATTGGCACATGAAGTGCCCATAGCCATGCCATCAAGCTGAATGTAGGAAGTGCCATCAAACATGAATAGATTATTCTCAAGTATGGTCTCTAAAATGACACAATAAATCAATAAATTTACAATCATAGTCACTGTGCCTTTCTAAATAGCATCTCACAGCAGCCACCCCTTCATCATTGGGAATAATGGTGAATAAGGACTGGACGTCGAGGGTTACTAATACAAGTTCCAAATTATTAATATCAGCACTATCACAAAAGACATATAGCTCTTTCAGAAATTGTTGCGTGTCTTTCAAAATAAAGGAATTAGAATCCACTATAGGTCGCAAAAACTTTTCTACATACAACAAAAGGGGTTCCGTGCACCATCCCCTCCCAGATACTATATATATATATATATATATATATATATATATATATATATATATATATATATATATAAACCTAATCAGAGGGGGCTTCTTTCAGTGTTGTAAAGGTCATACCAGCCGTTTTGTTACTGTTTACTGTTAGCTTGTGTCTTTGCAGCCAGCTCCAGAGACTGTAAAATTTATTTGTACTTTTTTCTGGACTGTTCCAGTCCTACCAGATTTAAGAACTGAAACAAAAGCAGTTCACGGACTCCACTGGCAGCAAACTAGGTTAAGGAACAAACCCAGAAGGTTGAATTGTCACATAAAATCCTTTATTTGCTCTAGGAACTGTCTACTCTTAACTGCTCCACTCTCGCACACGTTGTTAACTGATTGTTTCTACTGTGGTCTGGCAAGCTGCCTCAAGGTTTCTAATGATCCCTGGAAACCTTGAGGCAGCTTGTCAGACCACAGTAGAAACAATCAGTTAACAATGTGTGCCTCAAGAGAGTGGAGCAGTTAATAGTAGACAGTTCCTACAGCAAATGAAGGATTTTATGTGACAATTCAATCTTCTGGGTTTGTTCCTTAACCTAGTTTGCTGCCAGTGGAGTCTGTGAACTGCTTTTGTTTCAGTTCTGAATTTGCATTGTGTCTACCAGATTTAAGGAGAGGTAGGTTGTCCAAATATATAGTCATATGAATCTCTGGAATTTCTTCAACAAGATCATTGATAAACTCAGTTTTAAAGCTACTTATATTGGAGCAAAAAGTTCTTGAGATGACATGAACTGTTTATCTGTGAGAATTCTGAAATATTGTTCCCTCCCCAAATTCAAGTTTCTTATTTTTAATTATTAGCATGATGCAGTCAACAAATTCAAAATCCCTTAACTGAAACATCTCCCACCCCTTTTCTATATTAGTATGTACTGCGTCTGTGACACAGTGGATAGCCGTGAAGGCATTTTGACCCTTCCTGAATCATAACAAACCTGTGTCAGCAGACATCATTCCAAAACTTTATTGAATATTATTGTCTCCGGCAGTTTTGACAGGCAACAATGATTATCTACAGGCAGAGTAAGAAGGAGACCTAGGTATGGAGAAGGAAAATGGGATGTTTGAAAGCAGCTTTCAAAGCTCTGATATTTTTACAAGCCTGCCATTATAAGGATGGCAAGGTTAAATGATATTTGGCACCTAAAGTAATCTGGAGTCAGTGGTGTAGCTAGAGTTCGTGCTGTCCAGGGTTGTGTTTGACTTTGCTCCCCTCCCCTCACAAACTCATAGTCAAATGGGCCCCACCATATACAGCCATCCCCCTGCAGCCATTCCAGTGCCCTATTACGTGGCTATTTCTACCAATTTATCATAAACACTGTAATATGCATACTGTTTTATGCTTTACCTCTACATCGATTATTTGGATTTAATTTAAAACTTTTATTTTAAATTTTATAGCACAAACTCTGATAGATATTTGCTAAACAAAGCAATATGGTCTCACACTGAAAACAGACTTGGCATTAAAACTTCTCTGCCCTTGAAACTCACATTCATTGAGACAGCATTAAAACCCACATCCAAAGAGAATGCATCTGGTCAGTGGGGGTTAAATTTACCTTTGGGTTGTTTTCAAGTCATAGGCCCCTTGCATACATATTTAGGACCATGCAAACCTACATGTGCTCTTTGATTAACCTTCCTGATTGTATTAAATTACATTCATTGTATAATATGGTACACATGTTAGAGCATGTTTTAAATTTATTGTTTTAAACATTTTTCCAGTAAGCAATGAAACAAAATGTATAAACCAATAATGATAAAATTGCCCAATTCAGATCATTTCCATCATAAAAGTCTACTCAAATGTTTTTCATTACAACTCACCAAGATCAGTAAACATGCACAATCTCTGCAGAAGTAAAAGTCATCTAAATAATTCCACATTAAAGAGATCTGTAATAAATGAAGAAGTTGCTGCTAGCAAACAACTTTATATTTCATTGTTTCATCAACATTAAACAAGTGCTTTGTCTACAAATCCAGTGCTTGCTACCCTTGAAGAATAAATTCTCTATGTTACATTAATAAAATGGTACTGTAAGCTGGTAATATTGCAAGAGGGAATTGATGTCAAACTGATAACATGTTCATAGTTACTAGGTATCTCCTCCAGAGGAGGACATT
This sequence comes from Protopterus annectens, assembly GCF_019279795.1. Taxonomy (NCBI): domain Eukaryota; kingdom Metazoa; phylum Chordata; order Ceratodontiformes; family Protopteridae; genus Protopterus; species Protopterus annectens. The sequence continues at coordinate 38,205,949 of NC_056729.1, read as the reverse complement.
CACAGAACTGCAGCATCCACCCCCTTTAACGTACAAAACAGTACAGTATCAACAATCCAGCTACATACTGTGGGAGTAGAACCCATAGCCTTCTGCATCAAAAGCAAGTATACTACCTGCTGTGCTGCTTACAATACTTTTAAGCACTTTAGCACAATAGTGATAGCATTTGCTAAACAGTTGCACGTTGCAAACATACAGCATAAGCAGCACTAAACTTGTCACCTGAAGCTTTCAGCTTTTTGTAAAATGCACTTGACACTCAACTATATCTCTTAACTTTGCAGTACAAGAAATCTGGAAAAAGCCAAAATTTATGGGGGAGGGGACAAAAGCCAAAAACCAGGGACACATTTTAAACATTGCTTGTATAATCTTAGAAAGTTGCTAGAATAAAATGTTTTGTGTTACCATGCATTTCCTGAAAGATAGGAAGACTGAAACTTAAAATGGCTGTCATTAATTAATGAATTCAGTCCTCACTAATTTGCCAGAAAATCACAAATTTTAAGAGGAACAGGCCAAAATTATGAGTCAAACTAAACAGTCCAGATATTCTGTGGACTCAATTCCTTTAATCACAAGTGATAGTAGGGGTAGAGAGTTCAGACTCTTGTTCCTTGTACCTAAGGTACAGGGTTTGAACCAGAGTAACACTAACAATCAGGTATCCATAACAGAGGTAGTTTAAATACACTTAAAATTGTGCACAGGCAAAAAGGAAGAACAGGACATCTGTGCAACAATGCATGCACAGATGTAACTCAACAGGTGTGTGACCAGACTGTTCTTAAAACAGAATGCCCTTAAAAACAAAAAATATATTTTTTAATTATCGTAAATGTAACAGTCCCAAAATTGCTGCCTGAGGTGGACCTCTCATCCCCTCCCCAGCTACGGTAGTTTCTCGAGTTAAAGGTTCATAGCTTCATAGGTTACTAGGCTAATGACCACTAGGTCCCTTCCAAGCATAGCCATGCACCCCAAACCATTTGGGTCCCAATTATCATATTAGGGGGTGCCATATTAGTAATCAGGTAGCTAAGGATTTGTAGGGGGTGTTAGTTAGGATAATACTTTTCTTATTGATGGCATCTGACCATAAAGAACATGGGGGGTCAGACCAGGCAGTAAATTTACAATTTCCCATCCAATTGTCAAGGTTCTTTTTGAATAAGGACAGGAATAAACTCTGTTTTACATGGATGGGGAGCCTATTCCATAGTGTACAGATGCTTTGGAACATATATCTGTTTCACCAACTTGTTTTTTTTTAGGTCACAAACAAAGTTCAGATCCATGGATCTAGTGTTTAAGGTGTTAATTGTTTTGCGCACATGCAACAGATCCATCAGGGCTGGGTCTGAGGAAGCCCTGTAAGTCAGGACTCAGCAGCCTATACGAGACTGAATACAGAGACAGAGCCTTTCAGCCATCATTGTAGGACAGGGTATTCATCCCATGAATTCTCCTGGTGAGAAACCTTTGTGGGTATTCCAAATGTTGCAAGTATCTGGTTAGATAAATGCCAAAGGGGGCATTGTATTCAATGATAAGTCTGATAAGGGCCAAGTAGAGGGGTGCTATAACTTCCTGAGACCTGGATGCCATACCCCTACCTATGAGATGGGCAATATAGAATGATTTTCCTATTATCTTAGTTACATGTTGGTCAAAGGGCAGATTGCTGTCTATATATGTTCCAAGCTCCTTTACTACTGGGTCAACTATTAGGGACATTTTACTGATGGAGTTAATTAACTTGCATTGATAGTTTCCCAAAGAGCATTATAATGCATTTTTTGGCATTCAGTTTTAGGCTATGGCTTTGCCAACAGTCATTTGTCTGTGTTAAACCCACATGCAAGATGTTTGTGTCTTAGGGAGAATCCACAATAACTCCCAATTTGCAGTCATCTGTGAACTTGGTGAGACAGAGCTCTTTAGCATTAACCTTGACATCCGAGAAGTACATGCCAAGCACTAAGCCCTGGGATACTTCACTGATGACCATCTCTTGGTGCAGGTGATCTCACTGATCCTGACTTCTTGGGTCCTGTCTGTGAGCCATCCAGCAATCCAGTGAGTTATGTAATGCCCAGCTCAGAGAGCTTGTCAACAATGCCTGAGTGGGGTATTTTACCAAATGCCTTAGCCAGGTCAAGATATCCAGGATGCCCTGTTTTACATTTATCCAATTCCTTGGTGACCCTCTCAAAGAAGTCTATCAGGTTACGTTAACATGCCCTTCCCTCCTTTCCTTAAAGCCAAACTGAGATGAGCCCAGTGTCTGTAGGTTGCCAGTATCCTTGTTTATCATTTCCATGATAATTCATTCCATGGCTCTGCATATTAGGCTTGTTAGACTGATGGGTCTGTAGTTCCCTGGGTTGGTTGATGGTCCACCTTTCTGGAGGGGAATGACTTTTGTGATCCGCCATTCACTTGAAATATAGCCTGTTTCAAGGCTGTAGTTGAAGAGTGCCTCAATTGTTCCTGATAGGACATATTTTAGATTATTCAGGAGGCAACAGGGGATGTTGTCAGGACTCATGGAGGCAGTGTTCTTGGTTGTAGAGAGTGCTTCCAGCACCTGATCCCTGCTGATAGCTGGAGAAGTATGTTTGAGGAGATTTCACCTGGTGGAGCTGGGGGGCGGGGGAGTGGAGGGTGAAGTTTAAGCTGAATTTAACAGTAGATTTACTATGTCACTGTGATGGATGGATGTGATACCATTCACCGCCAGTTCAGCACACTGTTGTGTGTTACTTCTAAGGTTCCAGATGTAACTAAAGAAGGCCTTCTAAATGTCCTTAGCCTGCAAAGCTATCCTGACCTCATAGTTGCCCTTGTTGTACTTAGATTTCTTGGTTTCTTGTTTAGTTGTGTAAGAGAGCACTTGTCTTGAAGGGAGTTGCTTTTCCTGATTTTGGCCATGAGTTTTCTTCTTTTATGAAATGCCCTATTAAGTGAGGATTCTATCAGTGGGGTTAGTTTTAGGGTTTGTTTTTGGTTTATTTATAGTAATTATGGCAACACCTATGCAGCAATATACATGTCTGTATAGTGACACTGTAAATAATTCTGCATAGGTAGCCATGGCCCTGGAATTTGGGGGAGCTTTGATTTTGACCAACTGTCACTTAATAGTGCGTGGTTTGCCTTTGGATAGTTCCTAATTGTTACTGATTTAGCTGGATTTTCTGGGTTGATTTTTACTTGAAATGAGACAGCTTTGTGATCTGACATCACTAGTGAGGAAGTGACATACAGTGCTCTCCCATGTTGGTAAGTTTCAGATCCAGAATGTTTGATCCTCTGATTGCAGTGTGTGAGTTTGAGGCAGTGTACATTTCTCAGTCTATAGAGGGGTAGTTAAAGTCACCCATGAGTAGTGTGGTTAGATGGTGAGTGCCTCTAGCAGGTTTAGGTAAGAGTCATGAGTCTCTAAAGGCATACATGGTGAACTGTAGCTAGCTATGATTACATGATGGGGGAACTTCTCTATGGTGACTATCAAGTGGACAAGCTCCATGTTATCATCCTGTTCAGCCACCCTGGAGGTATGTTTGTTGCTAACATAGATCAAAACGCCTCCACCTTTGGCCCCAGTCTGTGGTGTTGTTTGTCAAATATGTGGAAGACACTGTAGCCTTGCACTTCCAGAGTACTTTCTATGGCTTTAAACCAAGTATTGGTGATGGCACAGTTGTCTACATTCTCCATAGTGAGGAAGGCTTGAAGGGTGTGGAGTTTTTTGTTTAGGCTCTGAGCATTGAGCAGTAACACCTTAAGGTTGTTTGTGGACTTTTTCACTGCGTTGGTAGCTTTGTCTTTTTGTCATTGTCTAAAAAAAGGCTCTAAGGGGATGGATAAAGTTTTAGACAATATCTGAAAGCCTAGTGGGGGGACAGATAACTGGATCCCCCTAGAATGACACCATAATCTAAGTAAATTATTAAAATCAGTCATTTTATGCTCATACTGTGGTATCATCCTTGGCAAAGGTAGAATGCTGTTCAATGCAAGGCTCTTATCATACCAATCTGTGACACAGATTCCAAGAGATCCATTACATGTCTTTTCATATAGTCCAGTAAGGTACCCCTCAGGTCATTTACACCCACATGGACTATGATAGAATCCTATTGGTACTTGGGGTGCAGTGACTTGAGTGCGTGCATGATATTGTGGATCCTGGCTCCCGAAAGGCATCTAACTGTTTTCTCTTTGTCCATCCTGGTGAGTGAGGCATCTGTGTGTCACACAATGGAGTCCCCAGTGACAAGAGTATTATATAAAATGGAGGAGAGAAAGGCCTATCCCAGATAACTGGTGAAAAAGCATTCTAGTGCCATTGTACAAGGACAAAGGGAACATTCACAAATGTGGGCAGTATAGAGGTAGAAAAGCTCTTTTTAAACCACATGAAAGTACTGGAGAAGCTACTTGATTAATGAATACGCAGAGTAGCAGAAAATATGGAAGGTGAGCAGTTCAGATTCAGATCAGGATGCATCACAACTGACCCAATGTTTATAGTGAGACAGTTTAGAACAAGCTAGAAATGAGGAAAGAGTCTGAGAATTCCTAGACTTGGAAAAAGTATATAACAAGGTCCCAAGAAAACTGATTTGGTAGTCCTGCAGTGGATCAAAGTCCGGAAAAGACTGATATAATTAGTGTAGGCTATGTACAAGGACCCAATGACACAAAAACAGTGTTTGAACTCTCAGGGGGGTTCCCAGTGGGTGTGGGTGTGTATCAGGGTTCAGGTCTGAGCATACCGCTGTTCATACTGGTGATGGAATGCATTAGCAAACAGGCCAGGCAAAGAGAGTTTAACAAAGCTGAAGTATTTAGATGATATGGCATTACAAGCAGACTCTAATCAAGTACCCCAGCACATGGTAGGGGAATGAAATACACAACTGAAGACATATGGGATGAAACTGAGTTTAGACAAGAGAGCAAGAGGGTTACCATGGTAATAAATGGGGAAAATCAGAAGAAACAAAAACATCTGAAATATAGAAGGGAAATAGTGGAACAGGTAAACAGATTCTAGTCTCTGAGAGGGGTGATAGAGAGGAATGGAAGTCTGAATATAGAGGTCAAGGCTGGAGTCAGAGGGAGTGGCACAGAGTGTCAGGGGTAATGTCTGACAGGAGCATGACAAAGGAGCAGAAAACTAAGGTATATAAAACAGTGGTGTGACCAGTATGACTGTATGGTACAGAAACATGGACAGTAAAGGCAGAACAGCTGAGAAAGCTAGAGGTGTTGGAGATCAAGTACCTAAGATGGGTGGCGGGATGCACACTGTGGGACAGACAAAGAAATGAGGACATCAGAGTAGAAGCCAAAATATCTCCAATTGCAAAGAAGGTTTAATAGAACAGATTATGAGAGTTTAGGTATATGTGCAGGAAAGCAGAGAATAGTTTGGTGAAGAAGATTTGGGAGGGACAGAATGAACACAACAGGAAACAAGGGAGTCCAGCAAAGAGATGGATGGACTGTGTGAGATAAGGCCTGCAACAGTCAGGCATGACTATGGAAGAAGGTGAAGAGTGGCACTGAATCAAGACAGTGAAAACTGACATGACACTTTGACCCCAAATAGAAAATCGGAGAAAGGGGATTAATGGTGATGATGGTGGTAAATGCTTAATATAATCCCCTGAACTCTTCTCACAAGGTTAGAAACTTAAAGTGTATGTGTTTTGTCTCAGAAGTCTGGCTAATTTTTTAGGCAACCCATATTCTCAAAAGTTATTGTTTCAATGCATAGCTAACATGAAATCATTCCATACTCTTGGAAGATGATGTGTTACAAACAATATTAACTGTTTTATCATGTTGTATTTAAACATCTAGTAATAGAATGGGATCAGTATTAGGAAAATTATAATGTACTCCAGGGTCCTGCATCCTCAGAGATGGATGTATTAAACAAGTGGGTGCAGAGTCAAAAAAGGTCCTGCTTGGGGACAGTTTATTCCCATGTCTGTTTTTGATCCAATTTTCTTGAGTGAGTATGATTTATTATATCTTAATGAAATAGGATGGGCTGTAGTCCTCCTCAACCAAATCTGAGGACCAAAACAGACTGTAGCAAAAATTGCTCCTTGTTATGCTTCCTAACGAACACATGAGCACGCATGCCCACACACACACACACACACACACACACACACACACACACACACACACACACACACACACACACACATTCATATATACACACTTTTGAAGTAGATCATTTAAGCACACAATTTCATGTTGCAACTGCTTAAATGACTTCCAGCACTGCACTTGCACCCAAATACACAAGCACCAGTGACTTTGGGGGAACAATCAGCTCCTCTTCTACAAAACTGATTGCACCCTTTAACAGCTTGCACCTGAGGTGGCTGTACTATTCCCTCCATCCTAGTTATGGGTCTCATGATAAGATATACCATAACTATTACAAAGATCATCATATTCTTCATTATGATGATGTATAATTCTTAATTTATTTTATGTATGCAAAGTATGTAAATGCTTATTATCTTAGCATTTTACAGAATAAAATATGCAAATAATATACAGTGATTAAACATGTATGCCGCGGTGGTATAGCAGTAGCGTTGTTACCTCACAGCAAGAGGTTCCCCTGTTCGATTCTCGGCTGGCTTGGGAGTGCCTTCTGTGTGGAGTCTGCATGTCCTCCCCGCGGTTGGGTAGCATTCGAAAGACATACGTGCGTAAATGGGCATGCCTTCGTTGAAGGTTGGGCATCGAGCTGGCACCTCGGCATTTCGTAAAAATCTACTGCCAATCATTAGCGGACCGGAGTTCCGCTGTGGCGACCCCTTACCGGGAAAAAGCCGAAAGACAAACATACAGTGATCAAACATATGGAGGTATAAATTAAAAGTATGATGAGATACAAATGTTGTCAGCGCTCTGTATAGAACACTGAAGGGCTTAAATAAACTAATCTATATAATTGATACTTCACAGTTGCCCTGAGGAGGTATCTGGGTTTTGCAAACCTAAATTAGAGAAATTAGTGGATTAGAGAGGACTGCAGCTCAATAAGCAAATGATAAATGCTCTGATCATTCAAGCTGAGTGATTGGGAGAACTAGCAGCCTGTACCCTAACGTCCTAAAGGACCTTGTCATTCAGTGTCAAAAGATCATTCAAGTAAGCAGGGCCCATATCATCTAGAGACTGAAATGTTGGTTTTAAGATTATAAACACTGATCTGGCAACTAGCACTCTGTATCCATAAATCCAGCACAGACGACTGATATGGCAAAAATTAGAACTAGCCATCAATGTCCTCACTGTAGAATTCTGCACCATCTGCAGTCATGACTGATTTCCATCTGACACTCCTAAGTAAGTAGCATTTTAGTAATATATATTATAGGATACCAGAGTAAGAAGCAGTGTAGCTATATCCAAGGATGGAATTCCGTTCCTGATCCAAGTGATATTTTTTACACAAAAGTCACATGTCTTGACAATAGCTCATACTTGTCCCTGCAATGTAAAGCTGTCATCAACAATAACGCCAAGATCAGGGACTCAAGACACAAATCCTATTTATTTCTTCCCGGACATAATAAAGAGGGTGACGAAGAGGAAGATGAGACAGATGTACAGTAACATGCGATACTATCACTTCAGTTCTAGATGAGCTTTAAGCAGTTCTCAGATAGACATCAGAGCATTGCCAAAAAGAAGTGTTCATGAGAAGAGAGATCAGGCCCAGACTCCTGAGTGAAGGAAAAGTGGACCTAGATGTTATCTCTACAGACCTTCTAAGAAAAGCCTCCCTAAGGCCACCACAGAAATAGTGAACAACAATATTACTAATATGGAACCCTGGGGAACCCCACATCCTGTGGGACAGTAGTAAGAAGAATTTAATTCTGGCACTATTTTCTGTGACTGCACTGGGATAAGATATAAACCAACTGAGCACAGTGTCAGAGAAACCACAGTAAACACAAAGTTGTTGACTCAAGATGTTGTGATCCATCATATATGGTGTGGCTGTCAGATCCATAAGAGACGAAACTGAATATACCTTAATCTCTAGTCATGAGGAGGTCACTTATACCCTGAATAAAGGTTGCCTCAAGGCCATGCCTACAATAAACTCAAACTGATTGGAGCAAAGAGATCACAAGATGTCCGATTACTATACAGCTTTGTACAGCCTACTTTCTCAATAACCTTACCCAGCTAGAGGCTAGTCAATAATGCTCAGAGTTTTCAAGGTTCAAGGATAGCTTCTTGAGGATGGGGTAATAAATGTTTCTTGCAATCTAGATGGAAAAAACTCCCAGTAATAAAGAGGTGTTGATAATCTGGAGAATAAGTAGACCCAAATCATCCAGTTACGATTTGCCTAACATGGTTTGACTTCATGACAATCTGCAGTGAAAAACAGGCAGCATGATGGCTTGATGGAGCGATCTCTGCCTCAAAAAATATTTTAAACCTGATCTCCAATCAGTGTTCATGTGGAATTTGCACAACCTTCAATTTTTGTTTGGGTTATCCCTCAGTGCTTTGGTTTCCTCTTACTTTCCCAAAACATGCTGCTTGGCGGCCTAGTTTAAACTGTTCATATATATTATGTTTGCCTTTTTCCATTGTAACCCAGGCCATGGATGTAAAAGGGTCCAGGCAGACCAGTTAACATATCTAATTAACACATAAGCGATTAAATTAACATGAAATAAAATGTATCACATTTAACTGAAACTGTGCATTCGTTTGTTTTGGATTTTAATTTGTTGCATGGAAAACAATGCATTTCAATCATTAACTTTAGTCACAAGTTACTCTTTGGATGTTCAATATATATTTTTGTAACCAATTTCTGTTTAAATTATATGATTTCTTGTAAGACCTCTTCCATTGTTTACCATGCCCTCATCTTGTATGTTAAAGTGACCCATGTGTTAATCTTTGCAAAGTATACTGAGATAACTTTCCTCTCGTAATTTTGCCTATGTCTAGAGTATTCTAAATTATTTCACAAGAATCTGTTTATCTCCATATATTTACCATGATTATATGATTTTTGGGATGTGCGTGTGTATAGTTATGTTAGTTGTTGGGGTGATTACTGTTGCATCTTCACAGTCCTAGTTCTCTAGTTTGACTCCTGCTGAAATGTCCTGTGTGCATAGTCTGTATGCCTTCTATGGGCCTGAATGGATTTTTCTGGGGTATCTTGCTTCATCTGGCATCATAAAGGTACACACAGGGCCGGTGTAAGCATTTTGGGGGCTCCCAGCAAATGTCAAGTTAGGGGCCCCCTGGACACTTTCAGTCTAAGTGTCACCCTGTCACTGCCACCACTTCTATCCATCTTTTTAGGTCATGCTGCAGGCTTTTAGGAGTAGTACACACAGACTGACCTGTAGCTACAATGATCTTATTACAACAGGCATACATACCACACTGTGTTGGCCCATCTCACAAAGGGACATTTTGCAGTTACTGACATTTATGTGTAACAAGGATACATTACAACAACTCTATGTACAGGGGAGAGCTAATGTGCAATGGAACCCTAGGCACTGCTTACTGTTTCAGCCCCCCACCAAAAAAAAAAAAAAAAAAAAAAAAACACACGCTCCAGAGTTTCCCCTCTGTTTCCCCCATGTTGGGCTTCCCACTTATGCACAATTCTTTTTTTTCTTCCATTCCTCACATTTTACCTTTTTTCTTCAGCTTTTTCAAGAAGCCATAACTTTATATATGCTCTAAAGTACTTTTTAAGTTTTTTTTTTTTTTTTACCCAATGATGGCTTGAACAGAAATGATGATTAAGGAAAGAAATTCAACATTGCTGTTCAGCTTTAGTTTTCCTTCTGTCTTTTCAATATACTTTCTTGACTAAGACAGCACAGTAATAACCATTTAGGAAATAACTCAATTAAGCCGGTGCCCCCAGAAGATAGAGCATTTCCCAACCTTTTAATCCAAAAGTGGCCTAAACAAAAATCGTGAGCAAGAAAAAGGAATTTCAGTCTTATTTTTTTCTTTCAATGAAGACAAGTTGTATCCAAGGCTTAAAATTCAAAGCTGACAAAAATAGTAGCTCAAAATAAATTAACAAGTCAATTGTTGTGAGGATACACAGATCATGTACGGGAATACTGCCTGCCTCCCTAATCCTCCCAAAAAGACAGTCACTGCCCATGAAACCCTCTAGTGTTAGACTGGGATGGAAGCAGAGATTCAAATGGCCACAGTCATGTATTTCAAGTGACTTCT